>NC_065526.1:6938201-7001737 GCF_006386435.1 Epinephelus moara | reverse complement strand
CAACTTTGTAGGCATATGACCACACATAATCTGAGGGGACCCCTCCATTATTGACCCCATCAAACAAAATGGGGGCGCTAGAGAGCTCATTTCGGGGCTGGAGCCTATCCAGCTGACACTGGGCGAGAGGCAGGGTACACCCTGGACAGGTCACCAGACTATCACAGGGCTGACACATAGAGACAGACAACCATTCGCCCTCACATTCACACCTACGGACAATTTAGAGTCACCAATTTACCTGTATGTCTTTGGACTGTGAGAGGAAGCCAGAGAATACCCACGCTGACACAGGGACAACATGCAACCTCCGCCCCCACCCCAAGGTTCAAACCTCCAACCCCAGGCTCAAACCAGGAACCCTCTTGCTGTGAGGTGACAATACTAACCATTGCAGCACTGTGCTGCCTATAGAATATCATGAATATCATCTTTTGGCAAATTATACAACTTAAAACAGCAATTTAAGTAATATATAAAATGCCACAGAAATATATTTTACATGTATTTAGAAAAACAAGGGTCAAGAACACCTAAAATGCAGCCTGTGAAATATTTATGTGCTCCAATTTTTGTTTGTACACTAATTCCAATAAATCTATAATAAGGTGATACCAGCCAATATCATCAGCCTGCTTAAATATCCAACAGGCTCTATATCATCATGTCAAGTTGAGTATTCAGGTCTGACAGCAGTCTGGGTCCTCCAAAGAGTCAAGCAAGGACGCCCCTGATTCATTGCAACCACAGAAAATTCCACATGTATTTTTAATGAGCACATTTTATCCCATGCGACCAGTCTCCTGCTGCTTTGTGAGACAGGTATGACAATGCCAACACCAACAGAAGAACAGGAACACTACATGAGAAGGCAACACCCCTAACCCGCAGGTGGTAGTGCAGCATGGAACACTGTGGATGTTTTGGTATCACACTGCGGGTTGCCACAGAAACACACCTCTGCTTGGCGGCACTGTATGTCCATGTTGACTCAGGCACGTGACGGCATTCCACCCCGTCGCCTCAAGGTTATCTCGGACGGTTCCACTCAGGTTTTCCGGTGTTCCCCTGGCAAGGCTTCAAACATCTGCGTAAGACTATCTATGCTAATCATTCTGCTCATTTTCCAGAGGTGACCTAATCGGCAGTCACACATGCATCTGTCATGTCTGAGAGCGCCTGAGAAAAGTTGCTCAACCGCTCTGCTTTAGCGGCAGTTAGCACAATCAGTGGCTGACATTGTATTTAGTGCTGAGCAGTTAAAAGTGGGAAATATTACTGGCAGGGTTAGGGACAGCCAGTTACTATAAAAACAAGAGAGGATAAATTAATGTCTATGGCAATGTACTTTTCTCAATGCTGCATCAGCACACAGTCTAGCTCTAAAAAAGTGCAGTCAATTTCACACTGAGTGGTTCCTCTTTGAGCCTTTTTCCCAGCAGTAGCGCCGTTTTTTTCTAAATGGATTGATAAATACTGCGAGCAACGGTGAGACAAAAATGGAAAAAAGTATACCATGGTGAACAGAGCTGTTAAAGCTTAATACAAATGCAATCTGCTCTGCCACTTAACAACAACACAGTTCACTCTGCTCTTTGCCTCTGGCTGGTCTTCTGAGTACAGACGCAGTTAACCCCGGGGTCAAAGTGCACGACCTGCATCCATCTGCCGTGCGTACACCATCGTGTCAGCCCGTGTCCAGCCGCCCAGGCTATAATGGAGTTAATGAACGTCCCAGAGTGTCATAATGTAATGTTCAACACCCACTGCTACAGCTAGAGTGGTCTGTTACCATAGCAACCAGACAGGAAGCAGATATAACCTTGTCAATCTGGCTTATTTAGGAAGGCACATCTGGGGATATTACCACACACAAGGACTACTTTGGAGTCCGGCTAAAGCAAAAATAAATGTGTATTCTGAGTTGCTCAAACCCCCCAGCAACATTTTAATGATCAAAAAAATCGGCAAGGATATAACATTAGGTTTCAAAACCATGAAAACAAAGCAGTATTCTCGGCTCTGAAACACTGAGGGTGTGCCCGCTGAAGGCCACTCTTCCCTGTCCAATTAGGAGGCTACATTGGCATCAACAAGCCGAAGCAGTCAATGCGGTGTGACAAAGCAACAAAGGGAATATATGCAGATTTTTAACCAGCTCCGTGTCACTGCAGTAAGGGCAGGTTGTGTGTGCAGATAAACGCCGCCTGGCTCAACCTCCTACATGCTGCAGCACCCAGAGCTCCTCTGTCATCTGCTGTTGGGGGTCCACCGATTACCTGCCCGCTGTGTACTATTGAACTACTCGTTTAAACCAGGGTTTCTCAACCTTTTTTGGACCTCTGGCTCTTTTAAGATCCCAAAAATCTCATTAGACTATAAATACTATTGTATTGTATAAAGTATCACGGAGGAATCTTTGAAGGTATTATAAAAGACACAACGTTTACAATTAAATATTTTCTACTCTTTCTTTTGTTTGCTATATATTAATATTATCAACCCTAGACATATCCAATGATTCTACCTCACACTGGGTCCAAACCACAGGCTTGAGAAATGGCGGGCGGGCGGGTAAGAAGGGAGCTCCGGGTCATTTGCATGTACTGCCAACGTTATAACGACACAGAGCAGGAAATATTCCCTTTTTCTTAAACCAATTCATCCCCCTCTCTCTCTCTCAAACACCCACAAGTGCTACAGTGCTCACAGGGGCACGTCAACAGGAGAGGCAAACCAGGTAAATGTTTGGGATCCCCCCAAAAATATGGGAAAAGGGCACTCATATTGGCTCATTTTGCAATGACAACAATAAACCCCCTTAAACCTCCTATAAAGGCAATACACAGTGCACTGCTGTTGCACCAAGCCGTCACTAAGTTGGGGGGCGTTGGAAACTGTATGAGAGCTAGGACGGTAAGCTAGCTACCTGTAACTGTCATACATACAATGCTAAGTGTAACCATCAGGGTCTCAATGGGCTTCTTTGCCTGTGGCCCCCAGAGTCATTAGCCCTTAGGAGTTGTGCAAATTTGCAGGAAAGCCCAATCGGTCTTTTTTCAGCATTGGCAGTATAAAAACAAAATCGGGCAGTGCAGCAAAATGCCACCTACCTACTTTTGTTCATACAGAATGCGCCTTTTTCAGGGCAATGGGGGGTGTGAGCAAGTAACAAAACGTGTAGCTCAGCGTGTGACATAAACAGTGACGTGGGAGGGAAGCCGCAGCTGGTCAGTCCTTTGGTGATTCTCTTTTAAGTCGGCCCGTTCTTCATTGTCCCCGTCATCTGACGGTTAATGGCCTCTTCGTTTGCGAGGACAAGGAGGGCACGCAATTCCTTGTCTCCCCAGTTGCTCATCTTTACAGTGTCTGTCAGGTTTGCGTTTCCCTCTTGCTACTAGCTGCTCGCTAATTCCTGCTATCAGCTGTTTCCTGTTAGTCCACCGCCAGTGGGTCGCACAAGCGGCGTCATCAACAGCTCCTCCCACAAGTCTTCAACAGCCCCTCCCGTTGTGGAAGGGCGCCTCGGTCTGTTTAAACTTAAAGGGTTCTGCCAATATGTCTACCCTACGAGGCGGAAAATTGGGCACCTTGAATCAACTCGCCAATCCACCTGTGTGTCCGGCAAAACGGCCCAACATTCGCGGAAAATCTGGCAGTGCAAAAGGGGCTTAGGATTACCACCGGGCACACAGTCCATGTCTTTTTACCATTTCAGGCCTCTGTCCTGACAATCATAACGTTACTATAATGCATAAAGTTGGCGGGTAGTGGGTCAGGTTCCAGTGGCTGATTAACACATACGGCTTAGCTCTCATAATGGGTATGGTGGGTGCAGGTAAGCGAAATAATAATTATAAAATAAATGACTGAGCAGGGAGAGAAGCACTGATGCCGTGTGCTCTAGTGTTTACATAGTGTAGGTCAGTAGTTCCCAACTTGTAAAAGAAAACACTTCATTTTCAAGTACAGTGAATTTCTGGCACAGAGCTTTTATTCTAAAGTGCTGTCTCCTCCTGTAGAGTGAGTGACTAACAGACAGCTACTTAATAGAGACCGCAAACTAGCTCGACAACATGGCCAAATGCAAGTACAATGCTAAATGTATTAAACCATGTAGACCTTGAACTGACGACTGAGGACAGATCTGGACCCCGGGCTGGACTAGTTGGGAGCCCTGGTGTAGAGGCAGGTTTATGATAAGGATGAAATTCCCAAAATAAAAGGGTGAAAAACTGTAGAACGGTCTTACTCCACAATGCAGTACTATACAGCTCACAGTCTTTACAGTGAGTATTTTCTAACACGCATAATGTGTTTAGAAAGACGTCATTGATTTTACTTTACCCAGACTTTAATATCTACATCTAAAAAAATCTCTGCAAGACATACAGTAATCACAACACATCACTGATTTCAAACTAACTTGACTTGACAAATTTCCGCCATATCAGAAACTGTCTAACCACTAAGGCAGCACTTTATTTAAATGCCGTGATCATACCACATTTGTCATATTGTCTGACTAGTTGTGCACAAGCCTCCTGTACAATATTAAACCCTGTGCAGCTGGTATACCACCAGGCCCTTAAGGTGCTTGACTGGAAGCCACACACTCATCACTGTTGTTACTGCTTAAGAGAGCATAATTTTTGGAGGTGGAACAATCTTATTAAATTCACAGATGCTTGATTTGTTTTGAAGATTTTGTACGGTTTGGCCCCCTCCTCCCCTTGTGCTTTTCTAAAGCTGAAAAAAGCTGATGATACACTACATCTGTGGCAAGAGGGGATTGTGCAATACCTATGAGGACAACTGCCTTTGGACGGTCAAGTCAAGGTCTCAGTGAGAGCAGCTCACACATGGAACAGTCTGCCAACACTTTCACTACAGACTGAGACGCATATTGTTCATTTAAAAACAACCGAAAATCAGTGCTAAAAGCATCAAAATCAGTACTGATGTATTCATTACCTGTAAGGATATTATCGGTGTCAAGCTCCATGTTGCATCGGTTTTTCTTTGCTATGTGTCCCATGATCCACTTGGAGCGGCAGTACTGCTGAGTGGCCAGCAGCCAACGCAGTGACTCAGGGAAGATCCTGTGAAAAAGACGGGGGATGTCCTCGTTAATAAGACATGAGAAATCAGTCATGACAAAATGAATCCTCCTTTTAAAAAAGGCTGATTTGAATCTCTGTTAATCAGGGCTACAAGCAGCAAATCTTGTTTTTTTTTGTTGTTAACAAGCGTGCCACTTCAACACATTTCTAATTAAATGCAGAGAAGAAAACTGTGATGATCAGCTAAGATTAGAAACTGTATCCTGAACTGAAAATCTAGCTTCACACACTCACATAGCATTTACAGGTGGCAGGGCCTCACATTAGCATAATCAGATGTCTTTACAGTGGGGACAACAAATAAACACCTGACTGCCCGCCATTGTTATCCCCGTCACTGCTTTCATTTGTTACGCTCTGTTATCTGGTGGTTGTATTGTGTAATGTGCCACATGTTCCCGTGAGTGGTCAGGTTCCTCCTCGCAGATGTCTGTAGATTTGAGGACAGTCAGCAAAAACAATGCCACATTTGCCTCAGTCGGTTGCATTTGTCTGGAACAGATGTCTACGTGAGGAGTACGTGCAGGATTAATTATCTTGCACTGGTGTGGTTTTAAGTTGTTTCCCCAAATCAGCAAACCTAGATCACCTGCAGTGTTGAACTCTTCAGCCCAATCAGCTGTATTCCTATATTTGCAGTGTCAGCCACTTTGGCAGTGATGGACCCAATTTGTGCCCATAAACGCTGTCTGGCTTAATCAAAAAAGTCAACATGAATCCTCTTGTGAAGCCTGACTCATGCTTGCTGATGCATCTGTGTATCTCAGTAGTGTGGACAGCTCTGTATCACGTGCAGAGAGAAGCTACAGTGTTGGTTGGTTTGCCAATAAAAGCTTGCCCTGCACTTTGCAGGTTGAGTTCACTGTCCAGTGTCCAGTAGTATCTGTGAGAAATATCATTTTCACATCCGGCTTCATGTCCCTGAGCTCAGTGAGTCTTTTTCAGCCAGCAAGGCTGTGACTGCATTAAAGCAGACAACAACACTGCTTAGCCACCTGACTGCTGAGTTACTGTTGTTCTCACTCATTCATCAGCATAACCATGACTACCATGATGTATGCCTAAGGTAACTGACTACTGCTCTGTATCATTGTGGAAACCATGAATGCATAGAGGAACAGGCTCAGGGCATAACATGTCAGGGGGCCACTCAAGTTAACATGTGTTGACCAGGAAGAGACTCAAAATGACCAAAAAGAGACACAAAACGACTAAGAAGAGATTCAAAACAGCTGCAAAGAGACTCACGACTAGGAAAAGGAGCAAAACAACCACAAAGAGACGCGAAGCAACTACAAAGAGATTCAAACTTGACTTAAAAGAGACATAAAATAGCTACAACGAGACTCAAAATGAAAACAGAGACATGAAACAACTACAAAGTGATGCATAACAACTACAAAAAGTGGCAAAAAAAACACAGAGGCACAATATGACTCATGACGACTACGAAAAGGAGCAAAACCACCATGAAGAGATGCAAAGCAACTACATAGAGATTCAAAATTACCAAAAAAGAGACACAAATTGACCACAAATAGGCTTAAATGAAAACAAAGAGGCTCAAAATGAAAACAGAGACATGAAACAACTCCAAAGTTATGCATAACAACTACAAAAAGTGGCAAAACACAGACAACTATAACTACAGAGATTCAAAATAATCAACAAGAGACACAAGGTGACTACAAAGAGGCTCAAAATGAAAACAAAGTGGTGCATAACAACTACAAAAAGTGCAAAACAACCACAAAGAGACACGAAATGACTACAAAGAAACACAAAGCAACTACAGAGAGATTCAAAATAATTAAAGAGACACAAAATGACCACAAAGAGGCTCAAAATGAAAACAGACATGAAACAACTACAAAGTGATGCATAACAACTACAAAAGGTGGCAAAACAACCACAAAGAGACACAAAATGACTACAAAGAAACACAAAGCAACTACAGAGATTCAAAAAAAACAAAGAGACACAAAATGACCACAGAGAGGCTCAAAAGGAAAACAAAGAGACGCAAAACAATGCATCCAAAGTGAAGCATAACAACTACAAAAGGTGGCAAAACAACCACAAAGAGACACAATATGACTACAAAGACACGTAAACAACTACAAAGAGATGTAAAGCAACTACAAAGAGATTCAAAATGAAAACAAAGAGACTCAAAATGAAAACAAAGAGACATGAAACTACAAAGTGATGCATAACAACTACAAGAGGTGGCAAAACAACCACAAATAGACACACATTGACTACATAGACACATAAAGCAACTACAAAGAGATTCAAAATGACTAAAAAGAGACGCAAAATGACCACAAAGAGACTCAAAATGAAAACAGAGACGCAATACAACTACAAAAGGTGGCAAAACAACCACAAACAAACACAAAATGACTACAAAGACATGCAAAGCAACCACAAAGAGACACAACATGATTAAAAAGAGGCTCTGAATGAAAACAAGGAGACACAAAACAAAGTGTGCATAACAACTACAAAAAGGGGCAAAGAGACACGTAATTACCACAAATGGACTTAATATTACGACAAAGAGACACAAAACTACAGAGAGATACCTAATGACTGCAGGTAGACACAGAAAACAGCAACAAAAAGAGGCTTAACAACTAAAGAGACTGTCTGTCTTATGCAGGAGAGGTGATAGGGCCTTCTGCATGTCTGTGCCCAGAGGCGCATTGTCTCATAAGCCGCCCATGATGGAAACCCCCATCTATCTGCTCTGCTCTCTGTGTCCTATTGAAATGCATCATATCACCAGCTTTGAGGTTTGATCAGATTCTTGGTTTTGACTGCCTCTGAGTGGAAACACACTTTCTTCTCCAGGTACACCGTTGAGGGCCTTTGATACCCTGCGATAAAGATCTATATTCTTGGATTTTCTTTTTCTGGCTTTGTGCTGTGGAGCGCTGTGCATCACGGTGGAATAAATGGAGGTGAACACACAAGTATTTATTGCCTGAGCTTTAGCAAAAGCGACTGTGGAGGTCACCGCAAATGAGTTAATGTAAAAGACATTACATTTAACTCAGCTGGGAATTCACTGGTGAAAAAATGTCCTTGGAGGGAAGACTCTCTCCTTCTGTGTTTGAAGCGTGTAAATCTGTTAAAGCATAGATGGCTTCACAAGGTTTTATTTAGACTATTAAAACAAAGGTTGCTCAGAATCTCACACATGTAGAATTTGATAGCAGATGGCACCGCATATTTCAGTCCCATTTTGAATATGAACTGAAAAACACCTTTTAAACTTCAACAGAGGAACAAAAGAGAGGGTTGGCGCTAAAGTGCAGCAGATGCTCGGGTGTTTTCCTCACCAGATGTAGGACAGCATCAGCAGCAGGGGGCAGATGATGACAGCCTGGAGTACCTGCCAGTCGCGACAGAGGTATGCCACCCCGGGCATCAGCAGCTGACCACCCAACACCACAAAACTGGCCACCATGGTCATGGAAAAACGCCATCCTGGCAGGCACAGCTCGATCCCTGGCAGAGAGAACAAAGGGAAGAGAAAGGGAGAAAGAGAGTGCATTTGTTATTAGATTTACTGCAGCAGACAAAGGCACAAAATGGGTATCTACAGCAACAAGGCAAATACATAGAAAACCATGTTTTAGATTATTTGTCAACATGACACCAGCCAGTTCAACCAGCCTTTCTAAATGTATAAGGTAACTGTTTAGTCAGTAGAGATTTATGCATCACTACATTAACACAGATACAGATATTTCCCACTCACTCTGATACTACTAAATCTAAACACATTAAATGTAGTACATACATTTACAAAGCACTGGCAGTTAACTTGAATGTATTGTTTGCCCACTGTTAGCTTTGGAAGTTCTGCTACAGCTCATGATGCAACAGTAACTTAAAGGTGTGGACACACCAAATCGACATCAAAGCACTAGCGGCGATGAAAGCCAACTGTTGCGTCATCTACGTCGCCTCACGTCGCCCTGTGTCGGTTGCATTTGAACACACTACACGGACTACATCCCCGGCCAAGTGGCACGTACGTTCTGTGCCTGTGTGAGAGAGAGTGGAGTGAGAGAGTGGTACATCCTGTCAGCCGAGGGGTTTCCTATCTGTCCAGCTGAGCACCTCCACGGACTACTACATGCAGATGGTCCCGGTGTTTCCTCCGCAGGCTCCACTTCACTCAGCTGCCCGATAAAACCACTGCTTCTTCCCACTTTAACAAACCAGGGCTCAGTGCTCCGGTTGGATCCAAACGGAGAGCCGGGGCTAGCTCAGAGACTAGCGGAGGCTAACTGGCTGTGCTTCCCTCCGGTCATGCTGCGGCTAACGCTCCGCTAGCCGCTCCCAGCTAGCTCCGGTTTGTTATTCACGTTAAAGTGGGAAGAAGCAGCGGGTGGAGCCTGATCAGGAAGCACCGGTTAGCCCTGGTTTCACTACAGGCAGATTCACTTGCTACAGGGGCGAGGAAATAAAACCTGAACAGCCAATCAGAGTGATCTCTCTCACCGACAAGCCCCGCCGCCGATTCAACATGCTCAATCGGCCGAAAAGCTGCAGACGCCGATGTGCCGACGGTGCGGGACACACCACAAAAACTAGGCCGACAGATGCTCATCGATGGCCTGACTTTGGTCGACGGCCGACCGTCGGCTTGGTGTGTCAGGGTCTTAACACAGCTAATTGCATTTGATCGGACAGTGCTACAGGTGTTTCCTAACAACCTATTTTAACCCATTTAGTAACTTACTAGTTTGAAACTAGCTAGTTATTAGTAAGAACTTGGAGGAGACTACACACGGTGCCATTCATGAAATGTTAGTAAATCTGTGAGTAGATTTGCACATAAAAAACCTTACTAGAAACCTACACCAGATTCACGACACCACGGGAAACTCAGATTTGATCGTAGGCACGTGTACGTTCACGAACGCCAATCAATCGTAAACTGACAGCACGCTTCTGCATGAATAGCCAGTGACCACCATATATGAAGGTGATGATTACTATGGATAGGTGCATCTTATCGACCTGCAGGGACAGGTAAATCAAAGGTTTGGAAGGAGGCAACGGATAGAGTTGTATCGACACCGATACCAGTATCGGAAATGCCTCCGATACTGCCTAAAATGAGGTATCGGGTATCGGCGAGTACAGCCTATGACCAATCCGATACCACGTAATGCCTTACGTCATTACGCATATGCATGCTACAAGCAAACGAAACGGAAACGGAGAGGAGTTTAAAAAGCATTCTACTGTAGCCTTTAAAATGTCCTTTTTTTTTACCAAATTGTGTGGCTGCACTTTAACCTGTGTCTTGATCTGTGTCAACACTGGATAATAATAATAATAATAATATTAATAAAAGTTTTATGGCATTCATTCTGCTATTATGTATTTATTTCTTAATATTTTACATAGAGTTTTAGGAGTTGAGACATACAACAATTCATATCCCATCTATTTTCATTTTACGCGCTGGTATTGGATCGGAACTCGGTATCGGCAGATACCAAAGGTTCAGGGATCGGAATCGGTATCGGGAAGGAAAAAGTGGTATCAGTACATCTCTAGTAACGGATGCTGTTAACTCTGTGTCCTCCATTGTAAGAACCATCCAAGAAGTTAAACGAAAACAGCTTGATATGAAACTTGATGCAAAAAACGCATATGTACACACACACACAAAAAAAAACAAAAAACAGATGATCGCATGGCTTGCATCATCGTAACATGCCTCCACTGCATAAGTCAACAGCAAATTCAGAAGGTAAGGTGATGTATGTTATATTAAGTGTTAAAGCACTATACATTCTGACAGCCATCACTGATAGCATAGTGTTTGGTCAGTAGCATGTTTGTCACAAGCTCGCCATTCAAACAGAAGATCAGTTTGTGGAGTTCTCCCTCCTGATTCATTCAAAAGAGAACAGGATGCCAGAAATATAGAAAACACATGTATTAAGCCGACTGAAAAACCCATTCTCATTTCTAAGAAACCATATCTGAGGCTTAAATCTGCTCATTGCCAATGAATTTAGCTAAATGTGTTGTATTTCTTATGTTTTGTCATGTGTGACTTACTTGTTTCAAAGGTATCTGCTTAACAGAGCACAATACGAATTAAAATTGCAATATCTAATAATGGCGAGCAATATTTATGTGCAATCCTTATTTACACAAGCACTAAACAGTCAGAAGCAGGTGTAGATTTTGTTAGTACCTACCTAAAGATCGGAGCTACGAACACAATGAATGCCAAAATACACGTAAATTTCCCTCTGCAAACAGTTCACAGACAAACTCATTCTGTTAACGTTTCATGAATGACACCCAATGTTAGTAGTAGCTTCCTGATGCTGCCAGAAACAGGTCAAAGCTGATGAATCAATTATCAAAAGAGAACTCCACCTCTGACTAGGTGAGGCAGACAGGCCAGAACATGGATCCTGACAGTGATGTGATGAAGAGGCGTTGTTATGTATTCCACTGCATTTCTTGGCAATTCTGCCCTGGTCTGCTCTGTGATTGGCTAGTACTACCCTTAACCATGACCTCTTTGCCCTAACCCTAACCAGTAGAAGCCAATCACAGCACAGTCCCAGGGCTTTAACGCAATGAAGAGAGGGTTACTTTGTTCTGATGCAGTGCAGACATAATTCCCAGACCATGGTACATAATAACTACTAGTGAGTTTGTCTACTATTAATACTGTGACTTTTAATACAGATAAACCAAGCCAGTCACCAGAATAAATGTCTGCAAACCACAGATGTTACATTTGTATGTTTCATATGTAAAGGATATGTTGAAACTTCACGTTTGAAGTTTTGGTCGCTACAAGCATGGCTGGAAATGTCCCGAGCGCTTGTTCAAAAACAGTGGTCTGCTCACGCCTGCTGCCTCCTTCCGATGAGAAATTTAGCTCATATACATGTTATTTGAACTACGTGATATGTATGAAACGTATAAATGTAACATATTCATGGTTTGCAGATGTTGGTTTGAATTTATTTGATTAAACCCAAAGACTGGATAAAATAACATATGAGGCCACCGCGATATCACTCATTGGTTTGAGGACTCCATTTTGAAGCCCTGATTTCAGCTTTTTGGCCATCACCACCTTGTATTTTTTCTTAATTTTGTTTTGTTTTTTTTGGGGCCAGAAGTGACCATAATTGGAGAAGAGGGTGGAGCTTTGGGTCTGACTCATAGACTGTGGTGACACCTCACAGACAGCCTATCACTTAAGCGGACCCACTCTTACATATTGCATAACTTTAAGCCTTAATAAAAATGTAAACAGGTGAGTTATATAAAAATTCATCCCTCGTACAGTTGTCGTGAATGTTAAAATTAGCTATAGAGCCAAAAAACATTTTTTGTACCAGGCTGTAAACATGTTTATTTCTGCTGTAAAGTTGGGCATTTTAACATGAGATTGACTTGCTTCTGGAGCCAGCCTCAAGTGGTCAGTCAAGGAACTGCAGTTTCTGGCACTTCCACGTTGGCTTCATTTTTCAGTCCTGGAGGTTGCCGTTTCACACCCAAGTTAGAGAGAGAGCCATATACACAGAAAATGCATATCAATTGGAGCTGAAATGTTATTGAAAATAAAATTAATGACATCACTTAACCTGCAAAGATGCAAAACTTTGATGGTTTCAACTTCTCAAATGTGAGGATTTGTTGGTCTTCTATTTCATAGCAGTGTAAATTTAATCTCTTTGGATTTTGGATTGTTGGTTGGACAAAAGAAGCAATTCACAAGTGCTCTGGGAAATCTTTAACAAACTTCTCAAATTCTATAGACTAAATTATTAACTGATGAATCGAAAAATTGATATGTCTCATTGTCAGGAACTTTTTTTACAGCTTCAATGTAGCTGTGAAACAACAAAACTGTATGACAAATGTGACATTAAATGAAAGCGATAAAACACCATGTACAGTTGTTGTTCGGAGACAGTAGACAGACCAAGACAGTAGGCTGCTGTGAGGGTGAACTAACTAGAAAGAGGTTCCTTGTACTCAATTCTCCTCCATCAGAATGGCACTGATTCATTCACCCAGCCATTAGCATGCACACCACACTGGCAGCCAGCAACCACAGACAGTCCAGCCCTTTAGTTACTGCAGTGTAGAGGATGGCTTCACATCAAACCATAGAACAGTGAACAGCACTGTAATGCCGCTATTCCCGTAATGCCCAAATCTTTTGTCTGTCTTCATTCAATCCTTTTTTATTGTACTTCACTATTTTTTTCTGATGGGACTTTTTTTGCCCAAGAATGTGAACAGTCTCCAGATGGGCTTTTCAAGGTGACAGGGCCAGCATAATACAGTGGGTGTCGGCGGCCCCGCTTCATTCCAGTGGAAAAGACCGGAATTTCAATTAGGACTTGCCCCCTTCTGAGGACATGAATAATGCTCTCTGTTCACAGACACTATCGCAGCTGGAACGACAAAGCCAATGAGCTGAGAGCGGGGCGATGGGTGCAAGACCTGCTGAGTTTGAACCAACTAACCTCAGGACCCCTTCTCTGTGTACCGCTGGGAGAAAAGTGACGGTTCACTGCTTACGGACTGCATGGGATTTGAATTCTTCAGTTATGTATAAGGCGTCATGTGCACTGAACAGGCCGCTGCATTGTGACTGGAAAAGTACATCCTGTGGTGAGCTATGGAAAAGTGCTCACACGCACAAGACATATGACCAAAAAATATATTATTAACATAAAGCTATTTAATGAGGTGTAAATGTGTATAAAATATGGCACATTCCTTTCCACAAACACAAGTTTTATGGAAAGGAAAGGAGACCTGAGCTCCTTACTCCTGCTGACCCTAATCCTCCACAACCCACTAGATCAGCATTCCCACAATGCCCTGCTGCAGCCTGTGTTCTACTGACATAAATCTACCACTAACTAATCTGATGACACATGCAAGAATCTCACTGAAGATGCTTACTGAAGATCTCTGGGGTGACAAAACAAGTGCGACATGCAAACTATTAAGAAAAAGACTCATTTAAATGCATTTGGTCACATACTCTACAAAGTGGAAATGACATCGTCAATCATCAAGCCAATAGCCAATTAATAATGATGATAATCCCCAAAGAAGCTTTGGCTGGTTTGCTGACTACGGCGAAACAAGAATATGAATCACACTCTCTGGTATACGCCACAGTAGCTCACTAGCCTTCTGTCAAGTACACAGCTCCGTCAAGGAAGCCCATTGTTTTACATGTGAAAGAGATTGGTTGACCACGAAATGCACTCAGTGCAGCCACTCCCTATACCCACAGGCTAATGTCATGACCTTCTACTGGTCACATGAGGTCCATATGGCCCAGCGCCATGATTTAACTACCTAATCCTGGCAACTCGATCTGTTAAGTATGATTTAATGATCAACAGACTGAGGCATTTTTTTCCGTACTGAGAGATAACAGAGGTTTGTTTACTGTGATTATTTTTTTATGACATAATAACGGCTTATACTCAGAGCTGCAAGCCTTCTTGCAGGTGTCACAGGTGAAAAGCAAAATGCAGCTGTATTGCAGTCGCTATCCCTCAGCTCAGTCTCCTCTTCTCTTTCCACGTCTTTTACCTCTGCTGCTGTGAAATCTGGGGATCAGTGCAACCAGATGGTCCCAGACCTCTGAATCACCGCCCACATCTCAGAATGGCTCAGCCCAATGACTGTATATTAACATGGAAAATATGTTGCACTGTAGAAAAAAATGAAGCCAAAATATCCCATATTTGGCTACTGCCATGTTGCTCTGGTGACATGATTTACAGCCAGAATCTGCAATTTCAAGTTTCCACTGTCTGATCAGTCACAAGCTGCGGACACAGATTGGCGCACACAGCTGTCAATCATGACACCATCCTCCATTTGTATAGCATCAAATAACTAATTTAAACCAAACTTATCAGCCGAATTAACACTCAAACAAATATCAGTATGATATAGCGTTCGTTGAGGCAGGACATGATGTCAAGCTCAGCTCACATCCCAGCTACATCAGCTGATCTCAAACAGCCCAATCAACTGTTGGAGCAGCTGATTGATGGAAGGGAGTCAGCTGATAGATCACACGATTCCTTCCTATGCAACTGATTGGTGCGCCCTATTTTAGCTGCTCTGGCCTGCCTACTGTTGCTGCTTCCTCTGCAAGCCGCTTTGCAACCTGCCTCCACCCCAGCTCCTCCTTTTCATGCTGCATCTGGCTTATCAGTGTCATTTCTGCTGCTCTGTTCTGTTCTAGGGGGGCCTTTGCTGCTGCTCTCTCTGCCTCTGGCTTATCATGTAGGCGCCAGGAAGGGCAGGGAGGTTTGCTCTGTCTGTGTCAGGCTTTCCTTGTTTGCACATGGAAGGGCAGAGAAGTGTGCTCTCTCTGCCTTAGGCTTCCCCTGTAGGCGTGTGGAAGAGGGTTTCTGTGTTGGCCTAGGAAAAGCAGAGAGGCCCCAGAACAGAGCCATACCGCCAAATATAACACTGCAAAATGTATTTGACGTGTACTGAGATTTTAGTTTGGCCCATGCCCATTTCGCTAACATGGAGGAGGATTATTATCTGTACTGCAGCCAGCAACCAGGGAATGATCAAGATGTTTTGGCTTCACTTTTTGGGGATCTGTTTCTACCATTTCTTTTTCCCCATTAAAAGGTTTTTTGAGGGGAAGTGTTTCCTTATCTGGTGTTGTGGGGACCCCCTAAAAACTGTGTGTAAACCTAACCTAAAGCTTAGAAAATTAGGCAAACTAGACTAATCATTACAAGATACAAGTATGAAGGCAATTGATAGTCTGCCCTGTAAGTCTGTTTGACCATCTATTGATTCAAGATACTACACTGCGATCAGAATACAGACATGAGTGATTTCCTGTTGTTGGCCACAATTTAGTTCACCTAAATGTCGATATATCTTGGCACTATGTAGCTGCACATATTTACAGTATAACCTTATCATAGTTAATTTGAGTATTTTCAGCAGCCTGGTAAAAGTGCTTTGAAAATCTGTAGTGAAGTCTCGTCCTGGCAGTAAAGAGCAAAAATCTAAACCATCATAGTAAAGCGATGACCACAAAAAAATGTTAAAAATCAACTCTGTTTGAAAATACAGATAGGCCTGAGGTCTCCTGCAGGTTTAATCTTGGGGCTCAGACAAAGATTAGGTTGATAAACAAGACGACCCGATGCGAGCCAACAGGATCGCACAGGCACACAACGGTCAACACAACACTGTGTGACGCAAGACATAAGGCACCGGTCCCAAAAGTTCAAAGGTCGAAGTATCTTTATCTTCTCTTACGGGGAAATTGGTGTGCAGCCAGGATTCATTCAAAACACATTTACACTGATAAAAAACAACAACAAGACAAACAGTAGTGTGCAGAGTGGGTCGGTAAGAGGATCTCCAGCATCCAGGTCAAAAAATACAAGTAAACAATTTAAGCAATCAGTGCAGATTAGCAATCTACAGACAACTGTTAGATACTCTCTACCGTTTAAAATGTAAATGGAAGCAGGGACAATGGAAACATTAAATCAGTGAAATACCAAGTTTTAGGGAGGCGCTGGTGTCGTGCTCATTAACTGCTGTTTCCTCCAGGTGGATAAAGCAATCAAAGCTTTGTTGATGGAATTAAAAAAGGGGACGTCATCTTCCTACATAGCTCATTACCAAGCCACATTGGTTAAAAATGGCAGCACTTGGATTGGGGTGAGAAGCCTTCCTTCCAAAATCGTTGAGATCTGATGACCCCTCTGTGACCTGTACGAAAACATCTCCATTTGTTTATTCTTCACAAAAATATTCCAGCTTTTAATTCATCACCCATTTCCTGATAGATGCTAACAGTCAAAGTCTTGCTTCTATATAATAATGCACTTTTTGTATGTAAGCTCACAGGCCTGCTTCACTTTCAGCCAGACCTTACTGCAGCGGTGTGCCTCCACTGATGTTGCTTCGTCAATACAATGTTAAAGCTCCACACCTTCGAAGCTGTGGTCACAGATGAAAAATGGTTAACGAGACCAAACTCATTTCAGGCATGTGTAAAGCTGCTGATGAGTTTCTGGAGTGCTTCCTTTGAGTGACAGGTCAGTGCCGCCTTGTCAGCAAACAGCACTTCCCTGATTAGGACCCAGTGAACCTTGGTCTGGAGTTACTGCAGATCGAAGAGATTTTTTTTGAGCACACAGCACTGTTTAACCCACAGTTGACCGGGACTGTCTCTGAGAATAGGACACACTTCTCTGAAAGCTGTAGTTGGTTACTTTTATAAGAAATAACCTTTTTTTTCCCACTAAAACTGTCTTTATATTCACACAGCACTAAACGAGACAGATAATCTGTGAAAAACAATTCTCTACCTCCTCTTTTGTCATGTGGTGCTTCTAATGGCCTTACCGCATGTGAACAAAAACCACCAATCAGAGCAGAGGACTCTCTAACGTGGCTTTCAATCATGGCTCGTGAACTGCAAACTGTCAGACTAGGCAGTGCTGATCAAATATGAATCAAGATTCTGTTACTGCATTGTCTATTTCTCACCTCAAATGTTTTCAGAAACATATTTTAGTGTACTGTTAAGCTGCAAAATGAGACGGATGGTCGAGCCAATGGGCAGTGCTTGGCAAACTGGTCAACTGTTTCCAACATGCTGGCTGCATTACAAACTTCCCGTTGTTTCTGAAAACAACTGAGGAGAGATTTAAGCAATGATGTAACAGAATCCTGATTCATAGATAATCAGTGCTGCCTAGTTTGACAGTTTGACCTTGGCTCATGAGCAGTGATTGGCACGACTGACAACTAATAATAATAATATATATATGATATTATTATACTTCTGCATCGAATTGACAATATACCTTCTTGTAGGCTCTGCATCGACATAGAGCCTGACCTGCACCTCCCCAGAAATGCAACTACACATTACAGTGACGCAGACCTCCTGTCTATTTTTGTAAGCTGAAACCATTTCCCTCAGTGGAAACTAAGCTTTTATTAACTTTGATTTCACAGATAAGAAACAATAAATTGTGAAGACAATAAAGCCTCCACAAAATAGCATTTTAAATCTTGTGTGTGATTTATCCTGGCTTCATATAAGTAAAGGATATCACTGCTATTCACTTGGCTTATTTACACAATGTAAAATACCATAGGCTTGTGCTAATAACGTTAGCATGTTATATTTGTTTGAAAAATGTGATTAATATAAGACAGTTGTTTTGTCAGTGAACCTTGTGAGTTGCAATGGAGCTGAATTTTGTAACTTTACCTTTGTTAAATGTTGCTGTTGTCCCTGGCTTTATATAAGTAGAGGAAAAGTCTGCTACCCGCTAGGCTAATTTATACAATGTAAAATGCCATAGGCTTGTGCTACAAACATTAGCATATTGTATTTGTGGGGAAAATGTGTCCAGATAAAGACAAGTGCTTTGTCTGTGAATGCTGCGAGTTATAGTGAAGCTGATTTGTGTACTTGTGTTTGAAATTGTTGCTGTTAAGCCATGTTTAATGTGTGTTTAATGTGTGTTTTGAATCATTACACTTTACAGCACTTCACAGAAACCCTGATGGCAACTAGTTTTTGGAGGTGTAACTGCAGAGTGACAAAGACAGACCACAGCACAAGTATAAAACGGTAGAGGCCAGGTGCGTAGGCTATGGCTAGGCTCTGCATAGAGCTGACGCACAAGTATAAATCCTGCTTTAGAGACTCCTCGGCTCTGATTGGTTGTTTTCAGTAGAAAAAAGAGGTAGGCCTACACGACTTTTTTTCACAGATTGTGGTGACAGTCACAACAAATATGACAAAAAGTTATTTTCATAAAACTTTAAGGCACTCATGCAGGTTTTAACAGAGGTTAAACAACGGGTTCACATGGGCAAGAACAAACTGCTGTTTATTTACAATTACTCTGGCAAATAACTTCCACAGAATGGTCCAAAGGGAGATTCCACAGTCATTTTTTCTCACTTTGTTTATATATAAGGTGATTGTGTTTGCACATAAATATCCCGAGGGCTCCTTCTTTATGTGGTGAAACGGGGCTATTGACTAAGAATAAGGCCATATTCAATGATTAGTCCCTTATCTGAAAGTGCGAGGAATGCCAACTAGCCACACATAGCCACGGGCTCATGCCTTTGATCTGTGTGCTGAAAGTCTCAGCAATTACAACATAGGTAAAACACCACCAGAGTGTCTCTGTACGTCCTCACTATCCCACTGCTTCCCCCCCTTCCTCCCACACACAGAAAGATCAGCACAAAACAACTTGTTACTTGTTCTCCGGGACACACAGAGCAGAGTGACTGATACACAGCTTGCACTCTGACACAAATAAAAGCCCCAAACTGCTCCAACACAACAAACACATCAGCCTGTCCAAAGAAGAATTGAAACAGCACACATTTAACCCTCTTTGAAGGAAAGTGCAAAGGTTGTCTACACTGATTTTGACAATCACTGGACTTCACTCAGGAATTTGCTACGTGAGATAGCTTGAGGTTATGTCATGCGATGTCTCTCACAAACAACAAGGGTTAAAAATTAGACCACAGCCATTAGGTCACCCGGTGTGCTTTTAAACAGGGAAGCAGCCTCCTAAAGTGAAGACGCAGAGGAAAAAAAAACAGATGTAGGATATACATGTAGCCTAATGTGTTAGGGGAGGAAATCTGCTGAGCAACCGAAAACGCAAACTCTGCACAAAAGGGAACTTTAACCCTGCTTAGACGGAAGAAAAAAAACTGAGTGTGCACCTTAACCCATTTATCAGGAGACAGGATGAGGACGGGTCAACCTGTGTATCATGGAAAATACCTTTCTTTGGCTAAAAAGTATTTGCTGCCTATGCACAGTCCGCTTCTGTGTCCCACCCTGCCTCTCTCTATACTTCATCATCCTTTTCAGGCATCTCTTAATGTTCAGAATTAATAAAAAAGTTGCTTTAGAAAAGCCCATCTGATAACAGCACAGTATCTCTGTAGTGCTGTGAGACAGACCTGGCTGCCGTCCTCAGGGAGACAAAGCCATATGATGGGAAATGAAAAGCTCCTCTCTTCAAAGTCCAGATCTGGCACACACACCACTCCGGTCAGGCCAGACCGAGCGATATCCGAAAACAGCAAACAGTTTAAACAAAGACAGCAAGACAGGTAAGGAGAGGAAGGCAGGCAAACAAAGCGTGCCGTGCTGTCTGTCAGACTGTACCAACGGGAATCTGTCATTGCCACAAAGGAAGCCATTTACACAGATAAATACACAGGGCCTCCATCTTTCTGTGCTGCCCCTATCGCCTCACCTGTGTGCAGAGAGATTAATGCCCGTGGTAACAGGAGGGAACCATAGAGGAAAAAAAGCCCCTCATTACAGGCAACACAGGAACAGTGAAGAGGACACCACTGACAAAACACAGCATAGCACTGCAGCAGGAAGCATACATCACAGATCATCCTGTCTGAACAGAGGAGCATTACCCCACTGTCACGAGGAAGGAAATATGCACACAGACAGCTGGGAGACACCACGCAGCAACTTCAGGGCTGAAAAATGAAGCCAGCGCTGAAGTGCCAAAAACTGCAGTTCCTTAAATGGCCACTTGAGGCTGGCTCCAGAAGCAAGTCAATCTCCATAGACCCCCTATGTTAAAATGCTCGACTTCACAGCAGAAATAAACATGATCACAGCCTGGTGCAAAATTGGCTTTGGTCTTTATAGCTAATTTTCCCATTTGTGACAACTGTGCAGGGGGTAACTCACATGTTTACATTTTATTAAGGCTTCAAGTTATGCATAATTAAAGACCTGGCCACTCTGACTGACACTCAGAGTCCACTCTTCAGCTAATTGATCAGATACACTCCTCACTCCTACCCAGCTCCACCCTCTCGTCCAACGCTCTATTTAGTTCCACTTCCCCATATTCTCCTAACCTTAGCCCTTGGTATTACACAACAACATGTGTCGCAAGGAGACCACTTGGAGAGCAGAGGGAAAGGGGTGCAGAGGGGATGAAGCAGGGGACACGCTTGGCTTTGTTCACTTTAGGCCCAAATCATCATGGCTCGACTGAATTTTCTTGCATCAAATGCATGATTGCAATGCATTGTGGGTTCTACACACCTCTGGAGTGACCACTATTGTTGACTCGCTCTTTCAGCCCTCCGAGGGTCAATCCCACCATGTTCACTTCAGGGCTGTGTTCAGTGATTTATACATGTCGCTAATGACTGGATAACACCTCTGACACACCCACCAATCAAGAGGAAACCCCAAGAGAATACCCCAAAGCCTGTTGCACACAGTTTGAAGACACATGTCAAACCGGAAACTGTAGCAATACGCTGCACAACGTTTTGAGATTGAACGTACCCCAGGTTTTCACACAAATGGTAAGTTCCTTACGATGACAGTGGTTATTCGCAAGGGCAAGCGCCAAGCTGAAGCCAATGAGGGCATGTTGAACGACTGATAAAATGCAGCTCAAATATGATCACCATGGGTCATTTCCGGCTACGAAACTCCAAGATAGCGACGGCCAAAATGTCAACTCAAGGCTTTAAAATGGGAACCCACAAACCACTGGCTGATGTCACAGTGGCTTCGTCCATCATGTCTATGGGGAACACACATGACTATATACACTAAATCTCATGGAGGAAGGACAGTTTAGATGAAAGGATGTAAATGAGCGTTGTCACATTGCCAAATGTTTGGTTTTGCATACAGAATATGACTCCTAAATAAAAAGAGGAAATGCTCTTGAATGCCCTGACTGTGCTCTATTTGTGAACGTTTTAACTCACACGCAGTCTTAGGAGTAATGGAGTATTGCTGAGTACTGCACAGAAGTCCTTTTATAGTCGCATGATTTATATAAAAGGACTTCTGTACTGCACAGAAGTCCTCTTATAGTCGCATGATTTATATACCGTATCACGTATGACCATAGCCTATCTCTGCACAATCCATGCATACACATACTGTATGGTGCTTATTCAGACTGTGTACAGCAGAGCACTGATTTCTTCAGAGGCTGTGCCAGAGGGGTTGCAAGCTTAGATTGGATTTGTTCTGTAGAATCACATGAGCAGAGCAAACCGGCACACTGAAATGCATGTCACTATTGTAATGAATGATTTAAACTTTGAAGTTCTTACTGAACTAAGGAAATAACTAACACACTTGTACATTATTTTTACCAAAATGAGCACATGTACACAGTTTTTTAAACATAGGAAAACCCACTAACAATAGGCTACAGTCTTCTTTCCATCTGCACGTAGACTAAAGCCGTGTGTATGGCTCTGCAGCAGATGAGCATGCAGAACTGGGTTCAAACTTTGGTTCTCTCTGTGCGGAGTTCATGTTCTGGGTTTTCTCTGGGTACTCCGGTTCCTCCCACAGTCTTAAGACATGCAGGTTAACTGGTGACTCTAAATTGCCCGTAAGTATGCATGTGAGCATGAATGGTTGTCTGCCTCTATGTGTCAGCCCTGTGATAGTCTGGCGACCTGTCCAGGGTGAACCCCGCCTCTCGCCCAGTATCAGCTAGGATAAGCAGTTACGGAAAGTGAATTAACATCACAGACAGGCCAGAAAACAGGTGCATATACAGTAGAAAGCAGCATGTAGGCTTGCAGAGAAAATGGTGTTCCTTCTGTCTTATTTTCATATATTTCTTAATTATTCAGTCTCTCTTTCAAACCCTGTGTAGACTTCACAGGTCACAGGTCTTGTGATGGCCTCCAATTGGTTCCTGCCATCATATAGGTGTGGCCCTACCTGCGATGTATGATTTGAAAGTCCTGACTAAGACCTGCAGTGGTCGAAACATGTCAGCTCTTTTAATGATTTAGCCACTACAATCCTTCCTGTTGATCCCGTTGTTTCCTGTTCTCCACAAGCACCTAACACTAGGTTTTTGATCTATGTTTGTGTATACAGAGCAACCAGTTGTCCCTCTTTTTTTCCAGTGCAGACTTATTTAGAACTGGAATTTGGTGTTTGAGCGCTGCTTAGGCGGAGATGGACGGTATTTTGTGGTGGTGCATCATTGTATCTTGCCGGTAAAGGGGCTAAAATTACACCTGAGTGTTGTGTTTCCATCACTGCCGATTGGAGCCGGAGCCGATTTACACCCGTGACTACTGCTGAATATTTTGACCCAGGTGTGAATGCCGTTGGTAACCTTTTCCATTACATACAAAAGCCTAAGGACAGTTAAATTATAACTTGTAACATTCAGCATTATATTACATGTTCTTCTCTGTGTTTCTGGTAAAATGTAGTCCTCTGTATGCATGTGTGCACTTGAACACTACTCATACTAGTCCAGTTCATGTACAAAAGGAGTGACAGCAAACACCACACAATCAATACAGCCTGAGTGTCTGGGTGTGTCAGCAGCAATATTACCATATTGAAACAAATACAAGACAACTAGAAATAACACTTGCAAAAGGCTAGAGGTAAATGTGATACATTTAACAATCACTCTTTGTCTCCCTCATGCTTATTTTGTCATCTTTTCTCTCTCCTTGTTTCTCAGTGTTCTCTCCCAGGCGTGCCATGATTCCATAAGCAGCCACCAGAGTTATTAACAAAATCAAAGCCTCTCGGGACAACAGAGATAATGTATGCAGTGTGCTCAATACAAAGCCACAAATCAGCTTGGAAAACAAGGACATGTCAGCGCAAAGGTTGGTTCCATCAATGACATTTTATGGCACGTAGCAACAGACGAGGTTTTCCAAATCCATTTAAAACTGGAACTGATTCTGTATTGTTTAAATGTTGAATTATGGAGAAGACTCGAAACCAAATCAGGAAGAGAGACCAAAACATAAGACAGTGGGAAATATCCCTTGGCTAGTTCTCAGAAACTATTCTTGTGTAAATACCAAGAGAAAATGAATCAAACAGAATACACTATCCCTTATCAATACATAAGAGATGAGAATTTGAGCTGGGCATTTAGCTAAATCGCGAGCGTGAGTTTGTCCCAGAATAACCTCCACAAAAACCAACTGGTTCCCTTGTCACCATACACAGAGCAAGCAGCATGAATGTCAAAGGTTACTGACAGGGAAGTTATAAAGTTCGTCACGATGCATGACCATAGACGATGACGGAATCATGTGGTCTGTCTGTCGTCTTTCTGCATCTCTCAGCCTGTGCTTTGATTGTCTACTGTATCGCTCTACAAGCGACTCACACACACCCATGACATGTAGAGGCTTGCCTCCTCTGATTCAGGCAAGAAAGGCGAGGACGAACTCCACTTAGGATGAGTTTAGAGACATTTGCTCTTTACCATGAGGCCATTATAAAGACTTCTCAAAGTAAACATCCTGCCCCCTATTAACATTTAGTAGCCGGTGCTGTCGGGAGATGAAAGGTGTGAGATGAAAACCATTAAGCTCATGCACATGTTCACGCGCATGTGCACACACCTAAGCTGACATTTTTATAGAGAGACACCTCACATTGACACACAGTTCTTCCACAGTTACACAGTGTGTGTACTTTGTAATAATGCTGCTAAGCTGATATTTGGTGTGAATAAATACTTCAGGGAAAAACAGTAATATATGTCTGTGAAAGCATCTGATTTCAGCCCCACAACGCTGATATGGATGCATGACATATCCCGCACAAACAAAAAGCAAGCTCTGGCCCACTGCCCCAGAACACAATAACCTCGTCTCACGCCGATCACAAAACTCTCTCTCACAAACACCCAGTGCAGCCAGCTAGCATGACTCAGCTAGCTGGTGTGTGTCTGTATGAGAGAGGGGTAGCAGGTGAGGCTCGGGGGGGTTGGGGTGGTGAGGGTGTTTACTGTACAAACACATTAGTGAGCAGCACTATGATGCTGAGCTATAGGCTCTATGAGCCTCGCCTGCCCTGCCTGGCACTGTGATGCTAAAAGGGCTAGCACACACTGATGGAGCACTGGGGTATAAATAGCAGCGCTGCATCAGAGGACTTCTTTCGCTATCAGCTTTGCTATTCTGCTGTTATGCTTTAGAGCTGACATACCATGGATCAATACACTGGAAACATGCATTAGCCTACATTTTAATGAAAGGGCTTAATGTTGACATACAGACACACTTCACTTTCACTTGTGGTGGTGGTGTAATCATCTTTCCTCTTAGTCAAGCATCCTTAAGAATCAGAGCTGAAGCATCTCACCTTTTCCACCTCTTGTGCAGTTTCAACATTCCTCTCAGTCTTTACATCACCCTTTTTCTCTACTCATATCAGCTGCTAGTCGTCAGTCTCTCACTTTGTCTGGAACAACCCAGCCACCGATCTCTTTTCCCTTTTTTCTGTCTCAGTTACTATGTAAGTGTCACATCACAACAGGCAAGTTGGGCCCTACAGAGCCCTCAGGAACAGCGCCAGGCTTTGAAGCCATTTAAATGTAGTAATAATAATTCAATATAAAAGGACATTTAAAACAGTTTAAAACATCTGTATCAGGAAAGTCAGAGCTAAAGGCTAAAGTGAACAGATAAGTTTTTAGCTTTCTTTTAAAATTATTTAGCGAGCTAGCTTCCCTGATATCTATGGGTAGTGTGTTCCATCGCTTTGCGGCGTAATTGACAAAGGCTGCGTCCCCGATCTTCTTACGGCCGTTTCTGGGAACCTCCAGTAAACCGACAGCAGATGGTCGCAGTGTTCTTGGAGGCAAATAAGTTAGCAATGTAACTAGGTCCCCGCCCATGTAGGGCAGAGTTTTCAATGAGCTGAAGTCTCTCACTGGTGTTTTTTGGGAGGCCAGTAAAACGTGCGTTACAGTAGTCAAGTCAGCTTGAAATGATGGAATGAATCAATTTCTCTACATCTTTTTCATTTAGAAATGGTCGTACCTTAGCTTTGTTTCTGAGGTAGCCAAACATGGAATTACAGCATCCAGGTTGGTCACGTGATGCCATGGGGTTCCAAAATGCTCTTTCCCTCAGATTTACATTGTTAAAGAGTCATCTGTAAATCAATGGATATATTTTTTGGAGCGTCACAACCCCCACAAAATGACTTGTTTCACTATCAGAACTTGATCCATTTGGTAAATGGACCTGCACTTTGCACCTTTCTAGTCTTCTGACCACTCAAAGCGCTTTTTAAACAAGTCACATTCACCCATTCACACACACACACACGTGCATCCACTGCCCCCAGGAACAGCACCAGGCTTTGAAAACAATTTCATACAGCTACTCAGTATTTAACACACTTACATACTAATGGAACAGCCATCGAGAGCAATTTGGGGTTCAGTATCTTGCTTAAGGATACTTCGACATGTGGGGGATCAGACCGATGATCTTCTGATTAGTGGACGACCGGCTCCACCTTCTGAATCACAGCCGTCCCAATTTGGTAGATAATATTTTGAGAGTCTAGAAGAGCTGCACGATTAAACCATTTGATTCCCTATTCAAGTTAGCGGAGGGCTAAACCAGAAGTCAGCCACTCAGCCACCAGAAGTTAGCTGTTCGGCCACCTCAAGTCTCTAGTGTGCTTGTTCTATAGACCCAACGGTCTATAGAACCAAACCAAAAGGTTTTTTGGCTTAATGCGCTGCTGAGCAACTTTCATAGGCATGAATGATAAACATCCATGGGCCCTTCAGTGGGCCTTCAATATTTCATCCAGTTAGAATGGGTAGTAGCCGCATTCAGACTGCTCTACACTCTTAAATAGGCCCCACCATATCCTGAAAACTCAATGGATTTCCTCGCTGATACCTCCAGGGAACAATCAGGTCGTGTTCAGGAAGCTGTTGTCTTCTAATTACTGCATTAACGTATTCACAAGGATGTATATACGTATTTAAAGCCAAACACAAGGATTGCAATCGTTATTTTGCTATTCTCTAGATTAAAACTGCAACCATACAATGGCGCCCAGCCTTGGAGATTCATGAACTAATTGCACATGGATTGATGAGAAAGGGGGGATTAGTGTAATGTCTCCAGCACAAACACAGCCGAAGCTGGGATTTGGCTCCGACTTTCCTTTGCAAGCACAGTCAAACAAAGCAAGCCACAAAGGAGGGTCATGTGGTTTATAATGTTACGTGCAAAAAAAATGTCACATGACTGCCACAGTGTCAGGCCTATAGTAAACATTAGCTTTGGCTAAACTCTTAGCATGTGGCAAACTATCATGGGAATGCAAAAGAAAAAGTACCCTGAGCAGAACACCTCGGAAAAAAAAAAAAAAATTGATTCTCTCCAGTAATGTGTTATTGAACGAGTGTGCTCCTCCTCTTGGAGCAGCTCTCGTGGAGTTTTGTCAATACAGAGTGGCTGCAGGGTAAATATCATGTGACAGAGGCCACACATGATCAGAAATAAGGGCGTCGGTATAGCAACACAAACCCTATACAAATATGCAAACTCTTCTCAGACACACATCTGCCCAGCTAAGTGCTGCTCAAGCTGAGGTCACTCTGGTACATCAGCAAGCTGTTCATACACAGAAGTATAATTTCCACAGAATCAAATGGTTGATTAGTAAAAAAAGAAAATAATGAAAACAGCTTATGTGGGGAAATCAGTTTGATTATTATTTCATGAATAAGTGCCCAACTGAAATGGGAAAGCCGGCAGCAACAGCGAGGAGGAATTATATTTGACTAATGAGATGACAGGTCTGTGGCTGACTGCTGGTTTTATGCTTGTTAAATGAGGAACTGGTAGCCTGAATTACAATCGCCCATTTCAGCCTGAAGCAAGAAACCATGAAGTACTTGTGTTTGCTTTTCATGCAAACAGATCAACACGGGCCATCTAACCAGAGTCCACAATCCCGGACATGCTGGTAAATGCTCAAGGTTAGATACCTCTAGAGTTACTCACCTATAATGCTACAGAAACTTTAAACCTACTATTTTAGATATCCTTGGAAATTTCCGAGCCATTGTGCAACCACACGTGTTCCTTGAATATTGAATAGATTGCGGAGGATAAGGTGTTGCATTAACCTGATTAAAGAGAACAATGCCTATAAAATTACAACAGATTGTTCGTGACCACTTGATTTACTTTAATAAATAAAAAAAAATAGGGAGGCAGGTAGACTTAAATAGCAGAGACTGAGGGAGAATGCGGAAAAACAAACCAAATTGAAACAACAGAGAATAATGAGAAGACAGTAACCAGGAGGAAGAGATAAGGGGGAAAAACATAAATCTTCCCTCTGACTCACAATAATTGGCCTCTCTAGACACAAATGTAGTTTATTTGGAATGCGGCCTTGCTAAAGCATCAGATATATTTGAATACTGTTTCCTCTTTATCAGTCAGAAGGGTCAAATACTGCTCAGCTGCTCTGGCAGTCAACCGTTAAGGAGGCGCATGATTTATGTTTTCAAATGCCTATTTAATTCTACTTTATATAACAGCGAGTTGCATTGTTCACTGCACCGTTATGCAGAACAGACTTCAGATCAATCTTATCTTTTGTGACAGCTGACACACTGAACTGACATGACAAGATGAAACAGTACTGACAGACATTTAAACTAAGAACTGCAGCATCAAGTAGGGATTGCACAATTTTGCAGTGGACCATTGAAATGAGGCTATACCTATTTATATCTCACTAATTCAACCAAATAATGAATTTTATCTTATCTTATTCTTTCTTTTGGTCTTGCAGTCTCAGACTAAAGCTGAATACTACTCTACATTTCACCAGATAAACCAGGTTTCGTACAGCTTAAGGTAAGTTAGTTTTAAGACTTTTTAATGCCACTTAGAATTAAATTTAAGACCAATTTTGAGTACGAGATACCTGGCCTTTGTTGGCACGAGTTTTCTTTTTTTGGGCTTTTTGTGTTTCTCAATCTGCAGTTTGAAAAACTTTTTCCATAAAAATACACTGAGCCAGCTGGCACCAAATGTCAATATGACATCAGAAAGACGTTGGACAAATCGGGTTGATGATATTTTAAATGTCTAATGACGTTAGAATATTATGTGGTGTACACGTTTTTCAGACATTAAGTTTTGCTCTTCATACCTTCCAACTAAATGTCTGTACTCTGCTCAAAACGATGTTGGAATGAGACGTTTGGAAGACATTGGATTTTGGTAGGGCTGCCTCCTAACAGTCGACCAAACGTTGTCGACCAGAAAGGTCACTAGTCGGCAAGAATAGTCATTAGTCGCTTTGAATCGCTGTGAATATTCAGTCTGATAAATACACAAAAGTTGATCATGTTAGTGCAGGACTACTCAGAGCTTTACACCTGTCCCATAGACGATAGGCCTACACACTTATAAACAGTTCCTGGAAGAAGATCAGCTCTGCACTCAGGATTTCAGGTAAATAGGTTATACAATCCTTATTGAGACTGCTTAGCAACCTCAGACGCAACCTGCCAACCACTCTTGAAAGCTGGCACAAAAAGGGCACAGGAGAAGCACCCATCACCCAACCTCGTGTTTCCAGGCGGTTAAAGACACAGCATGTGTACTGCCTCTAATCTCCAGGGCTGGTACCTGCAGTTATTCCACAGGCTAGTTAATAACATGTCGGGCAGGAATTCCAAAGTGTGGGATCATTTTGAGAAGGTGAAGGACGAACCCAAGGTGATATGTAAACTCATCTTCATTGGTCGACTACAAACATGACGTATCATCTGAAACATGGAAGTAGCTACATGCCCATTAGCCCACAGCGTCATTAACAGGCGGCTCGCTCAGTGTGTGACGTGCACTTGTAGATAAAATATAGGCCTATATTAATGAAGGTTCATTAGTACGGTTTTGTATTTCTCTGTAATGTAGCACAGTGTTAACAATGTTACTGATACTATTCTTTCTCACACCTTCAACTCAAACCATTGTGTTGCCCCGCCCAAAATATATGATTTAACAATAATTGTAAACATGCGGGCGACAAGTCGACTAATGGCGCCAAATGACGAATACTGGTCGACTAGGAAAATTCTTCGTTGGGGGCAGCCCTAGATTTTGGTTACGTAACGACACCACTTAAAACCAACAAAATATCAATGTCATCTGTCGTCAGTATTCTATATCAAATTGACGTATTAGGCGTTGTCCTGAAGTTGAATTTTGGTCACCTGACATCACAACCTAAATTTTACTGCTATCTATAACTATCAAGTGTTGTTGGTTCTGCTATCATGATCTGCTTGACATCAATACAATTGGGTAAATTCTATTCAAAATATAGATATAACCAATTATTTTGAGATTTTACAATGTAACATCAGAAAAAAAAACATTTATAAAATTCTACTTCCCACATCTTTCCATTTCTTAAGACTTTTGAAAGATTGATTCCAGACATTTTTACACTTTACAGATCCATATCAACCCTGATAAAAGCAAAAAATCTGACAAAAAATATTATATAAGCTTGTACAGTAGAGATGTAGAATAAATATGAACCCCACCACCTCTTAATTGGTTCCAACTGCCAGATTGAGAACCACTGATTTACTGAACCGTGAACTGTGGGCTAATGTGAAAACAATGGCAGCAGATGTCAAGTTCATTCAAATTTGATAGGACACCATACTGTACAGCCTGACTCCACCCTTTTGCCTCCCACTGTCCCACCTTCTTTCCTTTGTCCCCGGAGCAGACTAAACGGTCCGTCTATTTTGGGAGCGCGGCGAAGCTTTTCAAGGTATACAGTGTTGAGTAAATTAGAATGACAAGGACACTGAGGGCCCCTTCCTTCATCATCTCACCCTCGCTCCCTCCCTCTTATCTCTCCCTTCCCTCCACTTTTGCCACCTCCCTCTGCACTGGTCAATTACCGCGGCCAAAGAGGCTTTTAAGGATCCATCGCCGAGACCAGAGTGTGCATCAGCTGCACAGCCAATTATCAGGACGCTACCAGAAAGTCCTTCTCTCCTGTTCTTTGGGACTAACGCTGCATTCCTGCAGAACAGATTATTTAAAACCTTTACAGGTCACGTCAACAGAGACGATTCATATCTGAGAAAATTACTCTCCTCCTGACCTGCAGTGATGGGTGAAACTATATCGAAGACAAGTTACCACAGCACCTCCAACCCCTCCTGCCATTTATCTGAATATTGATTAGCGGTAACAAGGATTAAAATCTCAGGAAAAGACACATGCTGGCACAACTAAATGAAAATTAAAGAGGTTACTTCAAGGGTAAGGCTGCCGGTACTGCCTGTTGTTGTTCTGTAATGAGAATCTATCCCGCCAATGGCGTTCAATTTAATAAATGTTAGGGAGGTCACTGCAACACAATTACTCTTCTTCCAGCTGGATGCTATCCTCAGCTAGAGACAAGAGTTAAAGTAGAATAGGCTTTTGATGAGGCGTATCAGGTCATAATGAGAAGAGAATCAGTGGGTGGATACTAAGGATTAACAGCGGGCAGTATGGGTTAAATTAATTTTGTAAAGCATTATCACAACACTAATATGATACAATAATTCATCACATTAAATGAGTATTTCATCTTTTAGTGGGACGCAATGAGGCTTAACAAGAATTTTAAGTATGCCAGACTTAATCCTGTACCAGATTTTGATTAAGAGTAAACACATCTTTCCTTCAGGAGGTATAACATTTTGACATGAGCTCTTTTTCAGTGATGATGTTGAAATATCAGGCATACTCAGCCCCAACAGAGAAACTGCTCCTTACAACTTGCAGTGCAACAATCCTACTTCCTCGGAGCCCAAAGTCCCACACAAACCAGTTCGGCTTACAGGTGAATCGTCAGGTTTCAGTGGAATAAGCCTGAGTTTTTGTACAGTATTATTGCTACATTACTGCTGTGCACTTGTGTTTAGTGCCAGGTTGTCTACAAATTCAAACCAAAGCTGCAACTAGCTTGAAAAGGTTTCAAGTGCTCCCTAAATGGCCCCAGGCAAAATGAGTAAGCAAAAATATTCAGCGTTTACAGTCAACACAGATAGGTACTCATATTTCAACTGACTGTTTGCCAAACCCCTCCCACAAACAGCGATTGTCAAATAACAGACTACAACCATAACTAATTGTGTAAATAAATGAGTTTGGAAGGTCATGCCTTCCAAAACCTGCAGCACAGGAGTGAATTTGAATAGAATAAACTATGTGTTTGTTTGTTGTAAGGTAGCCTGCAAATGTTAGCAGGCCCAGCAAACTGATAGCTACCTACAGCAGTGGCCCAGAGTTACCTCTGAAGTCAAGGAGCTTTGCTAACTACATTATTCTTGTTGGATTACAGGTGACGTTGGAAGATTGTCCATTCAGGACTGGAACATTAACTGTGTGGGAGCCAAGAGGCAACTCAGAGTTGAGGGTAACGATATTTATTGTCTTGGCTCGTTTACACTTCAGCAACTCAGTTATAACTCAACTGAAAAAGTGTTAAGATAGCCAAATATATCAATTAGGCCCAATCCCAATACCCCCCTTGCCCACTACCCCTTGACCCTCAAAATGAAGCAACGAGGGGTAGGGGTAGAAATGTTTCCCTAGGAATTGGGACACCACTCACTACGTCACCGCGTCGGTTACGTTCACGCATACGTAACTATTTTAAAGAGGAAGCTGCGAGCCATCTACATTTCCAACCGGCATCTATAATGGAGTCTCCAGTTGAGTTCATCCTACCAATCGCGTTTGCTGCATTCATCATGTTTCATTTGATGAGCGACAGACGACAGGGGACTTCTGCTAGCTAGCTAACCAGCTAACATTACAAGGCAGCATAGTTATACTAGCTGGCGTGTTATTGTAATGTGAATAATCTGACAATTGTGCACAACAGGACAGATGACAGACATCAGATAGTGTGAGCTAGCTAGCTAGCTAACAAGCAACCTGACGACTGTAACGTTAGCTATGTATGAACTTTTTTCCCTGTCTCTCGCTTAGTGGTCGGCATGGCGACATCTACCCCTCGCTGGCAAGTCAGCATCTGAAATCCCCCGCTCCGAAGGGCTAGTTTCATACCCACTACCCCTCGTTATGCCCCCTACCCCTACACGCAAAAAGGAATTGGGACACCACTACCCCTCCGCGAACACGCAAATGTAGGTGTAGGGCCAAGGGGGGGTATTGGGACGGGCCCTTAGTTCTTCTTGTCAAAGTCTTTTGCCTTGTAAAATGTTGACTGCCTGTTCCTAATGTTATTAATTAGTAGAGGTGGAAATAACGTTAAAAGTTAATTTTTTTTTAGTCTATTCATCTCACTCCAAAAAAAAAAAACCATTGCAGCAAAATGCATCTCGTGGACTGAAAAGCAATTGATTTTATTCGTAGGCTACCAAAAGTTTAATTTGTGTTGATATAATAAATACATTGATACTTGGTGTCTGTGTATCGATACAATATTGCCACGTGAAATGTTGTGACACTATCAATTTTTCCCACACTCCCATTAATTAGCTAGCTACAAATGAAAGCCTGCTAGCGAATGTTGTTACTTCCGCCTACAAAATCAGAGGTCGCCAGCTAGAAATGCGAGTCCCGCTTTCATATACTTGTGTTTAAAAGGGATAGTTCCGCTGTTTCGAGGTAGGGGTGTATGGGGCACTTATCCATAGCACAGTGCATTACATACAGTGGATATCAGTCAGCACGTCCCAAGTCCGATACAGAAGCTAAGCAATATACTGCTGTGTATGGGGGTCAGCAGCAAAATGTATTTTAGCCACCTAGAAAAACAATATCAGTTAAAGTGTGCGCCATTTTGAGAGTATTTTCACCACTTCACCTTTCCATCCATCACCTGTTTCGAAAGGGAAGCCATTAACAGCTTCAGTTCCCCACTTACGCTCTCGTCAACCAGACTCCACTGAGAAAAAGAATAATTCTAGCTCACTGAACAAGGAAGCCACTTAGCTAAAGCTGCTTCGATCAGTTAGTTTGTTTGTGTTATTGTGTGACTTTGGTGAATCTGAACTAACCCTTTAACATGCCAAAGTCACACAATAACACAAATTAACTAACTGATCTAAGCAGAGGCAGAGCAGCAGCTCCTGTGTTCAGCGACGTTAAATCACTGTTTTTCTCAATGGAGTCTGGCTTTGAGGAGAGCTTCAATTTCCCGCTGGAAATCACTGTCTGACAGAAAGGTAAAGCAGTAAAAATACACTCAGTATAGCATATGCTTAAACTGATGTTGATTTTTTTAGGTGGGAAATTTTTTCAAGTGGCTAACATATGTTTTGTTGTTGCCCCCTCCATCACAGTGGAGTGCTTAGCTTCAATGTTAGACTCCAGCCTGTTTCTTCAAACCAGAGGCATGCCGACTGACATCTACTGTTTTTCATACACTATTTATGGATAAGTGACCCATACAACCCCACTTAAAAAAAATATGAATCACCCCTTTAAATCTAAGAACCTTTTTTATTAAAGTACCCCACATTTTGAGTGCTTTTCATCAGCGTAATCAACTGCATACGTGCTGCGCTAGTTGGACAAGCACAGCAACAATAACAAAGTGGGGCAACCTGTGAGTAAACTCAAAGCTTTTAGTTTAGAGATTAACACTTACTGAGGACGTAGAGAGAAAGGGTGATCCCTGCCAGGCAGAAGCCTTCGAAGAAGCGCAGGGTGCTGAACATGGGGACGTTGACAGAGAAGGCCACGGTCAGACCAAACACCAGCATGAACAGCACCGATATGATCAGCACCGGGTGGCGGCCGAACCTACGGAGCGAGGTAAGAATTATTTTTGGCCACCTTTAATGTGAAAAACTTTCTGTTGTGCAAGAACTTTGAAAATCTTACCAGTCAGCGAGGATTCCAAACGTCAGGTATCCAAAGATGGATCCCACCAACAGAGAAAACTTGGCGATGTGGACTTTCCATGCTGAGTCACACACCAGACTCCACTGCAGAGACAAACACAGAAACTTATGCTGGGTACAAAATGGAAGTGAAAGCAACAGCTAGGCTATATATTTTGAGGATGAGACACTTTTATGTATTGACTCAAACGCTACGCTAACTCTGTCTGATTTATGGGGGATTATCGTCGCTCAAAACACATAACATTGAAATGAGAGAAGGGTGCGTACTGAAGCGCTTCCTGGTACTTTGTCTAATATGAACATTGATATGATAAGTCTCCAACAATTGCATTACCTCTATTAATCATTCCAGACATTATTTTACACAGACTACAGTGCAAGCACTATTAGTGTTTACGCTCAATGGCACCCAAAATAGTACATCTCTAAACAGACTTGATATTGAATGTAGCCATGACTCACTCACACATAAATATGCGGTCTTGAAAACTGCGATTCTGTAAGCGTCAAAAAGCAATACAAAATTGTCAAAATGATGCATTGGGGTTTTCCTCCACTAGTAAATGCACGTTTCTGCAAAGCCCACGTCGTGTATTTGCCTTCAGTGCCACCAGGAAGGTTGGAGAAACCTCTTGAAATTAATATCAGGGATTAAATCAGCTCTATTATTATCCTCAGTCAAAATGTATACAGTATACGTGAGCTGACATTTCTTATTTCACTATTTGTTCACTGTTCCTCTGCTGTGTGTCGAAATGGTGTACATTATTACAGTCGACTCCGCATCTCCTCGCTTTCTTTGCCGCCTGAAACTCTCAGCGGAGGGATTCCTAGAGTGCAAACAATGCAAACACGCTGTGACAAACAGACCTTGTACACAGCACTGATGGCAGCGAGGTGCAGCAGCAAACGTAAAGCCCAGTGGAGTATTTGCATTTCTTGTGCATGTTTGCAGGAAGAAACTCAATCCCCTTGAGAATTTAGCCCGAACATGCAACTTGGACTAACACTGACATTACTATTTAATGATCCTCGTAGAGTGGTTGATCCTGAGAGGAGCGGGAAGATGAATTTCACAGAGGAGGGGGATATTAGAGGTCTTTTTGGCAACATATGCCACCCAGCTGTCTGTGCCGGCAGAGAGGAAGGAGCAGACAGGGGCGTGGCGGCCATAGCAGGTGCAATTCTGCCCCAATGCTGCCTCATTTATTCACCAAATCACTATAAGGATTACGGGAACAAATATAGCCAAATTCTACATGTTTCATCCAGCAACTTAGCCTCATCTTGAAATACAGAGTGTAGTTTGTTCTTGCATTTTTCTCTGGGGGGGCTCTAACCTCTTATAACCTCTACCATAGTGACCTGTTCAGAATGGAACGCTCCAGGATTACCCAGAGCCACCCAGCCATCACATGATCCAGGCATGCCACTCATTCATGGTTTCAGTATCGATGTCAGCAGAGAAAAAGACAGAGGGAGGCAAACAAGTTCCTGTTGCGCAATCACAGCACAGCCAAGGCTTTAAAAAACTGAAGCGGCCCTCCTCCGGGACTATGACAAATCAGCATATTTACATGAACCTCTGAGTCTGCGATTACACAAGGATTGGCACCGCACACAGCTGGATGACAGTTTGGTGACTGTGCAGAGTCGACATCTGCGGGTGACCACAGACAGATGACCAACGGGGTGAGATACAGACATATCCCCAGGTCACATGCTGGAGACAAAGCAGCAAGTTAAGTGGTGTTGAAATGAGCAGTGAAAATGGGCAGAGCGTGGTTGATGTTCTGAACGGAACATTAATGTGTTTTATTTCAAAGACAATTCACATGTATTATTAACCAGGATTCTCTCAAGGCCAGTTCTCTAACCGAGCTCATACACAATCATTACTGCACATCCATACAGCTAGTGGCACAGAAATATGACTTTCAGCTGTAGCAGAGCAAAGAAATCCCAGACAACTGCGATTCAGTGAGTCAAATGCTCCCAGCTTGCCTTCTATGCCCCTATTATTTCTGCCAGTTGCTCCAATGCCATTGTCTCGCTCATTTGGGAGTAATGCCTAGCAATCAGTGCGTGGAGCTGGGTTGTACGCATAGCTGGCAGAAAATGCAGAACAATGAACGGCTAAAAGCAAATCAGTTAAAATCCCCAGGGTGTCTGTTGACCTCTCTCAAATGACCGGCGGCCACCAATGATCAGCCGACACCATCCAGTCTCATTAGCTCAGATGAAGACGCTCTCAACTACAGCTGCACGATTCTGCACTCGCTGAACCACAAAGCGGTGGGTGGGGTGTGGGGGGTTCAAAGGAAGGGGAGCAGGCGAGGGAGGGAGATGGAGGGAAGCACAGGAGGAGGGAGGAATAAAGAGTATACAATGTAGAGGCAGAACATACGAAGAGATGGAGGGAATAAAGGCAAGTACTGGTAAGGACTAACAGGCTAAAGAGGGAGGAATAGAGATGCTTAAAAGCAGTTGTGAGGAGAAAACACATGGAGAGACTGCTGCATAGTTACTGCCTAGCAACAGACCATCGCTGTGTATCAGACTCTTTCTGCCTCCAAGTGCAAGTTTTAGCACCAGTGCTGCACCGAAGGGCTGAAATCCTGTAATATGGTGGTAGCTTAGGTGAGGGGAGAGGAGAATAACAAAAGACAGAGCAAAAAGACACGTTGATACTCTCCTTCCATCGCTGCTCTGTGGTAAAACGAAGACAAGAAGGAAACAATATCTGACATAGGAGATGTAGCCTGAGGGACTTAAAGCCTAAGAGTGATTTTATATTATCTAGGTGTGACCGCGTCTCAAATAACTGTCATACTACTGTAGGATCTGGATGAACAACATGTTTGGCAAGTTGGCAGTTATGTTTTCCTGTGACCATAAGTGACAGATGTTGATGCAACAATCCTTTTACCGTCAATCTATTATTCATTGCCTCCCTTTGTTGACAGTTAAGAACTGCAAGTACACGTCTGTTACAACCAACCAACACTCTTAAAAACGGAATTCCATCACACAACCCTTAAAACAAACTCACACTACAGCCGAGGGTCAGGCACCCCACAACGCTCACCCCTCCCTGACGAGGAAACTTATCAGAAACAAGCCTGCAGCACACACACACACACACACACACACACAGAGCCTCGACAGAGCTTTATCTTTGGGTCGCACAAGCATCTTTCCTTCCAGCTGACGCCTTGAGCGGCTGTCATTGTGTGCTGACTGGGTATCTGCAGCTGAGGCTGTTTCAAAGTGTCCCACACTGATCCAGGGTCTGTGGAAGAAGCCAACCAGCTGGGTAAACAGTGTGAGGGGACACAGAGCAGAGAGGCCTGCATGGGTGTTCAGCTACAGTATCATCTTTCAGATCTATGGGTGTGCAGCCTCCAGTACAGTGATACTGGGTCTGGGTGTACCCACCACTGTACTTTCACTGCATATCTTCCTTATCACTTTCCTACAATACTCTAACTGGCATACTGTACAGTTGTAATGTATATACTGAAGACGTACTGCTGGATTAAAGGTACACTAGGCAGGATTTTCCAGAAAGCAAACAATGTATAGACTCATACAAAGTAATCCCTCTTCATCATCACTTTGGGCCCACTACACGTGTAGCAGTGCTGTGTTCAAGGTAGGGCTGCCACGATTAGTCGACTAATCGATGACTAATCGACTATTAAAATAATCTGTGACTATTTTAGTAGTCGACTAATCGGTTTCAGTCATTTTTCATAGAAAAGTACTATAAAAGTACCCAAAATACTCTTACTGCAGCTTCTTACGTTCAGATATTGGCAGCCTTACACACTCTCCTCTGACGGTGAACTAAAATCCTTTGGCATGAGTACGAAACAAGACATTAGATGACGTAATTTTGGGGTTTGGGAGAGACAGACCGACATTTTTCAACATTTTAACACATTTTTTGATGAAATGATTAGTCGACTAATCGAAGAAATAATCGACAGATTAGTCGACAATGAAAATAATCGTTAGTGGCAGCCCTAGTTCAAGGTGTTCCTGGGTACAGCAGGACTTTAAAAGGTAGTGACCAGGTAGCAGCACCAAGAGGAAGCCACGAAAAGGGCGGAGACTGTGGCAAAAAATGCAAATATAGCAAGCACCCAGTGGAGTGAATCTGGGGTTGGGTTCTCACTTTCTCCAACGATTCTGTTTACAAGCACTAACTGACAATTCCTCCATGGTGCATCTGTACTCACTCAACCTGACCTGCAACTAACGATTATTTTCATTATCAACTTACCCATCTACTTTTCTTTACTATGATCAATCCATCAGTTGTAAATTAATCACCAACTAATTTGATCGTGGATTATTCGGTTTGAGTAATTTTTCAAGAACAAAAAATTCTCTGATACCACTTTCCTAAATGTGAATATATTTTTCATCGTGGGCTTTGATCAACATTTTATAGACCAAACAACCAATCAATTAATCAAGAAAATAATTGACAGATTAATCGACAATGAAAATAATAGTGAGTTGCAGCTGTGGTTGGGCCACATGTATGAAAATCTTCTAATGTCTTCTTTTGTCTGACCAAAGGTGATGGAATTGTAATTTGATATTGTTATAAGGTGCTCTGTGATTTTAAATGTTCCACCCTTGTGTTATATTATGGTTATCGCTGTGTCTCAAATCGCATACTTCTGTACTTACACCTAATATTTTGAGTGTATAAGTGTGTTCACACTGAGAAGTATGGAAAAATGCAGTGCACAATGAGTACTCGGATGGTGCACTCAAAACGGTCAAGAAGTTGAGTGTGGAACTATGGACACTTCTCGCCCTCAATGGTCGCCATCTTGGCTATGTAGCGGAAGGGGAGGGACCACTTTTCAAACTGGAAATAGCGGCCGAGGACTGTGTGACCGTGAACGTCGCTGCATTGTTCAAATGTAAGTTATACACGTGTTTTTTGCACTAAGCACCACTATACTGTTGTCGGGTATAAGCCAGCAGTATGTTTGTTGGGTTAATTTAGCAGTCTGTAATGATTTGGTACCGCGAACGATAACGGAAATGCTAATGCTAGTGTGCTAACTAGCTAATTTGCGGTTGACATTTCTGGTAAGTGCTCAAGACAACACTACCCTGTCGAAATTTGCGCACTACGCCAATGAGTACATAGTGCACATAGTATACTACATGAAGTGTACTTACGGAAGTATGTGATTTGAGACACAGCAAGTGTTTGACAAGACAAATATGGCTTCCATTTTTATGCCTTTAAAAAACTACAATTCCCAGAAGGTGGAGCTCCTGCCACCAGGGTTGCACACAGGTGTATTGCATACAGCTAGTGATTAGACTGAGATTAGTTCCTTTTACCAGCCTGTCCATTGTTGTCAGCTCTGATGAAGGTCGAATAGATCAAAAGCTCAACAAGAAAGTGAAACACTGCAGAGATGTAAGTGTGTGGAAATCTTTTTCTACCAGTCCGACCAAAGGTCTTAAGCCCATATGTAATCGGTTTATTATCACATATGATAAAAGGAGCAAATCTTCATAATTTAGACGCTGTAACCACAAAATACAGCATTTTTGTTTTAAGACTAATTGATTATAATTTATTTTTCTGTTAATCAATTAGTAGATAAGAACATTTCAACTCCAACAATCAACAGAGTCAATCAACGCATTAATTCATTTTCCGTAACAGCTTATCCTGTTGGGGGTCGCAGGCCCAGATGACACTGGGCGAGAGGCGGGGTACACCCTGAACAGGTCACCAGACTATCACAGGGCTGAGTCTGACACATAGAGACAGAAAACCATTCACACTCACATTCACACCTACGGACAATTCAAGAGTCACCGATTAACCTGCATGTCTTTGGACTGTGGGAGGAAGCCGGAGTACTTGGAGGAGAACATGTACAGAACTCTGCACAGACGGGCTCCCCACCCTGGGTTCAAACCCCCACTGTGGATTCAAAGCAGGAATCCTCTCTGTGAGGCGACAATGCTAACCACTGCACCACCATGCAGCCCATAATTCTCATGATGGATTCATTTTATGGTCATTTATTGAGAAAAAATGCAAAATATTGTCTGTTTTCAGAAGATTTAAAGCTTTCTTATGGAATATCTTTTGAGTTTTAGACTGTTGATCAGACAAATTAAGCAATCTGTCGACATTACCTCGCAACTCACATTACTAAACAGAAATAATTCCATGTTCTAGATACAAAATTGGCTAAATTCATGAGGGTGTCGTAGCTTTGTACCAGTCTGAATGCCATTCTATCAATCCCAAACAACCAAACTTTCAGTGGGCAGTGTAGAGGTTCGTCTTTGCCTTTAAACTGTCGCAGGCCACTATTTCAGGCAGATGTGTGAAGCTGCCACCCGTCTGAATGGGAGCTGAGTAGGATAGGTTGCAGAGAGACTCTATCTGTCTCTGAGTAATGATACATTTCTCATTTCTGAGGCTCAGTCCAATTAAGATGGACCCTGAGGAGAGCTTTGACTCAATTAGTATGGGTCTCCACATTAACCACTTTAGATCCTCCACCACCACCTCAATCTCCATCAAAAGAGAAAAAGGAGCGAGCAGAGATGTGCAACTGATTCTGGAGGCAAAACCTACGTGGCACGCTGTGAAAACATCTGCATATATTTACATGTTTCCCTCATGGCAGGTTAACAGAGTGATGTGGAGTTAGAATGTGTTGGTACATTTTGACAGACACGTTTCGGGCCGTGTTGGCACTCTGCTCTGCGTTATAGGGATCAAGTGTCACAGATAGTTGAGCCCAGTCATGTGCAGTTATGCCTGCAATCCAAACACAGGGAGAAATGCCAAGTCATCACTTCCTGCCGTAGTGTCACATCCTAGTTTCTGTGCCACGGTGGGGAAAAAAGGGCCTTGGAAGAGTGAGGGACGGGTCATCAAACGAGACGAGGCCACAGACACTTTCAATTCTGGCTCCGATACAGGATTCTAATGCCATCCGATTCAATTTCTCCTGACGGTGACCTTGTAAGAATGTGGACCGCATGGGTCAGGGAAGACGAGACACTTTTACCAACTGCTCAGACCCGTCACTGATCTGCAGTGGTGGTAGTGTCAACATGACATTCTCCTAATGCATGCAAAAGCAACACAAATATTAGCATCTACAGGTTAAGACCAGCATGAGAGGAGAGCCGGCAGTGTTGTAGCACCAAACTCTCTGCGTTTTTTACCCGTGAGAGCACTGACATTTTTCGATTGTTAGTAATATGTATCCACCCAATCGATTTCCCTCATATATGACTTCATATTCAGCTGCAGGTCGAGAGCATTTTGAACCATCAGCCTGGCTTCAGTTGCTTCAAACCCCACCCTCTCAGATTACCCCGCGGACAGTAAATGAAATCAAGATTTAAACTGTCCCCCTCCTGGCTTGTGACTGAATTAAAATGCCTCAGTTGCGTTTTATTTGCTTTATTTAAACAGGGACATTATCAGTGATAAGCAGATGGGCTGTTGGCATCACAGTGGACTCAAGCTCAGGGTGCCACAACCCCCCTCCTGCAGCACAGAGAGGCTTCAAAGCCCGGCTTCAGATCTAACTCTTCCTGATAAGCTTTTTGATTATGGCATGCATGCCAAACTCCTCAGAGGTGAGGGTACTGCATGTTAAAATGCAATTTGCTGAGCTCTGCAAGGGTGTGTGAGATTATCAGAGTGTGTGTCGACATTTTCTGAGCCAAACCGAACATTAACGTCTTATTTATTCCCTCTCTATGAATGTTGTCTTAACTGAACTCTATGATAAGATTTAAGATTTCTCTCTGAAGATTTAATCACATTATCCTATCAATATTGATGCCAAGTTTACTCACAGAGCCCCTGTGGATCAAAGTTCATGCTTTTCAAAAATAAAACTTCATAATGTGATGCAAGGGTGCAGGTTTTGTTTCAACATTAGGGAGGTGACACACTTGATTTTGTTCATTTTTGGTGCATTTTTCACATCACTTTTTTGCCTTTTCCTGCAGCAATGTCTTTAATTGAATCAAAATAAAAGTCCTCTGCTACTTTCATGTTGTTATTGGGGTGATGCACGTGCACACGCTTTAAATATTAAAAGGGATGTGTCCCCTTTATCCCCCCGAGAATCTATGGCTACGTCTTAATAAGCATGCAGCATCCACAATGGGAGAAGAGCTGACAGGTGTAATGAGATCTAGAAAACTTCCTCCTCCAGCTGGCACACCAACTATGATGACTCCAGGCCTATGCTGTCTCCTCAGCCTTCCCCGGCTGTGCAGATAGGGATATTACCACACACTGCTGATGTGACCGGAGGTAAAGACACCACAGACACACTCCAAGCTCCCCGGAATAAAAGCTACAAGAATATGTCACCAGTGTTTGGTCAGGGCAGAGATAGGGCGGGTGATGTTTGGCCAGGGATGGGGTTGCATTATTCCAGAGTGTGCACTATTGACCTTTGCTCCAAATCAAAAAGGGCTTCACGTCTATTATGTCCATTACGACAAACCGGCAAATTCCACCAGCGCGGGCACTTTTGCCCAGTGTGCCAACGGTGGCGTGTCTCTGCGATAGGTCACACTATTTGTGTCAGCTGCTGCGATGACTCACTCACTGTCAGCCCGGTGCATGCTCGCACATATACGATCCTACTACTTTCAGATCCAATGTGAGCCAGGTCTGTGGATCTCTACAGGAGAGAAATGACTCAGTGCTAGACGGCCCACTGTGGAGCAATGCACGCCTTGGATGCACAATGGAGGCACAGGCACTAAGCAGAGGCTGTCAGATAATATACATATGACATGTTAACATGACTGCTGCAGCTTTATGGGTTTTTTTAAAGGATGGGTGCTGATAGGTGAATTTCTCCCTCTTATAATGGCTCCCAGCAGGATTAGGGCGGGTAAGGCATCAGATGCATAACACAGTATGATGGAAAGGATGCCCACCCTCAACATGGACAGCTTACCTTGGTGACCACGTTCTGTACAAGTCCTGTGTGCAGCTCAAATGTCCACTCACTGCAACTACACTGCATGTTGGCGGTGTCATTGTGGCTGCCGTAACTTCCATTGGCATTTATATAAGCCGGCCGCGCGCTGATGTTTTTGGGACTGTCTAACAACGAGGAATGGCTTGTAGTCTGATTAGACAGGTTCCCCAAAGGCTGGATACATGTGTTGTTCGGCTGGGCGAGGAGGAAATTATCAGAGTACTGGCTGAATCCAATAAATAACGCCGGGATCCATGTCAGCACGATCAGCTGTTTCTGGTACTTCCCAAATCCCCCGAGAAATGGCAGCACGGAGCCGTCGATGCGTGTCAGCAGCCCCGGCGACGTGGTTTCGGGGGACACGAAGCCGTTCTCAGGTTGATGGTCGTCCGTGTCGAGCTGCACTACGGCCATCGCGGTGTCGCCGAGAGATGCCTCCGTTGTGTAGTGAAGCCGGGGTTGCAGTGCTACCCCCTGTCGACTCCACAATGCGTCAATGCCCCCAGCTCCGGTGGTGAAAGCCGTGCGCAGTCAATCACTGGAATGGAAATAAGACGCACCTCTTTATTATCAGGAAGCACTTCCCCTCCGTCTGCCACCAGAAAGCCGTGCGGGACTCACTGCGAGGCTCACAGCTCCCACACACACGCGGGTTGACAGTGAATTAGAAGCAATGGCGAGGGACACTATATTATGGTCTCCTCCGTGGGCTCATTCATTGTTGTCTGTCCGTCAGCTGTGGCAGCAGAGCCCTCGGAGGTGCTTCCTGAGGGAGCCACAGGTAACACACCTGCCCAGGAAGGCTGTGTGCTGGTGACGCCAACCCAACATGGCCACCTGTAACCACTGGTAACCACTTAGAAAGGAAATTGCTTACTCTCTGTGCAGCAGCAAGCCAGGCTGCCTTTGGAAATTAGAATTAAGCTTGTTGTAATATTTCATAACTGTCAGTAAAAGACAGCACAGTCCTTGTGTTTCTATTTTTATTTATAGCCTATTTATATAAACGGGGTCTTCTTACAGTACAATTTTCAAACATTTTTTTGTGTATATTATCTAATGATAGAATAAAATCAAACCAATGCATAACAACCGTTTTCCCACATTCTCACTTCTTATTTCATGGATTTTTTTATTTTTATTGTATTTATTTATTATTATTATCATTTTATTTATTTATTTTTTATTTTCATTATTTTATTTTATTTATTCTGAGGAATTAAAATTTTGCAAGACAGCCAAGATATTTTTTTAATATATTTTTTGTCTCTTCCTTGTCCCAAATATTGTAGATGACATTTATTTATTTATTTTTTATTAGTTTAAATTAATCAATTTATTTATCTATTTATTTTGAGGAACTGAAATCATCAAATCAGTTTTCAAGAAAGCCAAGATATTTTTTAATATTTTTGGGCTCTTCCTTGTCCCAAATATTGTAGATGAAATTTGTTTATTTATTTTTTATTAGTTTTTATTTATCTATTTATTTTGAGGAATTTAAACCCCACTCATTTTGCTAGAAAGCCAAGATATTTTTTAATATTTTTTGGCTCTTCCTTGTCCCAAATATTGTAGATGAAATTTGTTTATTTATTTTTCATTAGTTTTTATTTATCTATTTATTTTGAGGAATTGAAATCATCAAATCATTTTGCAAGAAAGCCAAGATATTTTTAATATTTTTGGGCTTGTCCTTGTCCCAAATATTGTACATAAACAATACATATGAAATGAAAACATACATGCATAAATGCAAAACTTTTAAATGCACAGTACAGATGTCCTATCAACAGGGGGTAGGTGTAGGAGGAGGAGGAGGAGGAGGAGGAGGAGGAGGAGGAGGAGCTAGTTTTGTCCCCGCCCAGTTTTGTAGCAAACAATAAGAACATGCCATGTCTACTGTAGCTGGCAGCAAAGGTGAATAATAAAAAAGGTTATCACTCTTTATATGACTTGAAGTCACAGATGTGAGCAGAAACCTGTCCTTCAGGAGACACTGAGTTATGTCTGTTATTTATGCACACTGGTGTATGTGCGGTGTGTGGAAGAAGCAGTGTGGTTTTGACAGAGTATCAACATTGTATTCTGACTGTTCGTCCAAAGTTTGAGTGCTTGAGAGAGACAGAGAAGTAAATTGTAGTGTGTCTTGTCCCAGATTAGATTGCAGGCTTTCTACTTTGTTGGTAACCAGAGGTTTTGGCTTTTTTAGTGGAGACGACTGAAGAAAGTCAGAGTCAGATTTATGCAGTCATTCCAACTTCCTCCTGTTTTTTTTTTTTTATTTATTTCACTTTAATTTTTTTATTATTATTATTTTTTATTATTATTATTTATTATTATTATTTAATTATTTGTATTAATTAATTCATCCATTTCTTTATTTATTTATTTTTTATTTAATATTTATTTATTTGTTTATTCATTTATTTGTTTGTGGTGTTCACCAGATCTCACTGAGGATTTTGCCCATAAGATTTCAGCCCCATAAAATTCTTTAAAGACTCATTTCTAATACAGCACAGAGTCTGAACCTTACAGGTTACTTACACTTTAATTTATGCATTTATATGTGGATCAGTAATAAGATATTTTTTCTAAAAAGGACTTTTAAGCAGCCTGATGGCAGTGGTGGAATATAACAAAGTACATCACCCAATTTACTTTACTTAAATACAATTTTAAGGTACTTTTACTTTACTCGGGTATTTCCATTTTATGCTACTTTATACATCCATATAAATATTGTACCTTTTATTTCACTGCATTTATTTTAAAGCTTTAGCGACAAGCAACTTCATTCAGATTATTCATACAAAGTATAAATTCAAATTACAATTTTATTATAAAGACAATATCACAAATCACACTTTGCCTCAGAGGGCTTTACAGCATACGACATCCCTCTGTCCTTGGACCCTCACAGCTGATAAGAAAAAATAATAATAAAAACCCTTTAATGGGAAAAAATGGTAGAAACCTCAGGAAGAGCAACAGAGGAGGGATCCTTCTTCCAGGACGGACGGATATGTAATAGATGTCGTGTGTACAGAACAGACCAGCATAATACATTTACAGTAATCCATATGACGAAATGAGACTGAGAGGGACAGACAGGTGCAGGGCAAACACTAATGACAATAGCTACAATAACATTTATTATAGATTAAATAGGAATAGTATTTTGGTAGCATACATGTTATACGTATATTGATATATGATAGTGTATGTATGTGACAACAAATCATATGTGTATAGAAGTATGACTAAATCAAGTGATAAAATACAATATGATATTAAAGGTTAAGCTTCTCATCAGTGTATAATGTCATTAAAATGAGCTCAAACTTCACCAGCTGCAACATTACAGCAATGAACGCATCAGTAATTATAATCTAGAGATGGAGCTGTCTCCATTAGGAGTACTTTTACTCTTGTATATTAGTATATTTTGGTGCTATAACTTTGTACTTTTACTTGAGTGACAATTTGAATGCAGGACTTGTGGTATTATTACTTTTACTGATGTAAAAAATCTTCCACCATTGCCTGGTGGTGAAAAATCTGATCAATATCTCACTTTATAATGAGCCAATAGGTCTGCAGTTATAAATGTTAGTAATTAATTAATAATTAGGTTCCACTATGGTCGTAATACACCCAGTGCTTTGCAGCAGGTGGGTGGTGAAACTAAACATCAGGAGGTCTTGCTGATAAACCGAGGAATTAAGAAGACACGTTACACTAAACATCAGTCAACTGATTTTAACACAACCAGGCAAATCAAAGCTTTCTTTTATTAATCTGTTAAACATTAATAAACCAATGTTAAATCTATTACCCATCAATAGAGTCACAACTTATAAACCGTAACCATAACAGATTTCCGTCTCATGCTGTGTATGAAATGAGATCATTAATTGTTTTAATATTTTGCAACTCTCACCCTCATTTTCCTGAAATTCCAAAACTTTCACAAGACACATAATTAAAATTCATATTTTATCATGAATACACACTTGATTGCAAAACTAAACTTTACACATAATTATAGTCAGGCATTCATTTTGTATTATTATCACTCTGATTTGACCTGAACACAGACGTACTGAGTTATGAGCATGATCATTTTGTGTTGTAATGGTTATTGTGAATGATTTAAGGAAGCCCCGTGGGATGAAGTAAACAATATTTATGACAGCAAAGAGTTCAGTATTGGCCAGGTTTGATTTACACCCATGAGCTTGATAGCCAATATTTCTCTGACCACGTGGTCAGCAGAGTCCTGCCTCATCTGAAGAGGACATGTTTAGCAATGCTTCACCCTCCTGGCCATGTTATGTTATTACATACCCCCTTTTTTTTACTCAAGGTGTTGAAAGAAAGTTTTTTATTAGCTTCATGAAGACAATCGATTGTAGTTACTGTTGAGCAATTCTTCTTTTTTCTGATTATTATGATTAAACAAAAACAGCCCACAATTGAGGAACACTGATGTGATATTTGACATATTTTCAGAATTAACTCACAGCCTCAGGTATTACTGCATACTTAACAAACATGTTAGATCCTGAGCGGCCCCAGAAATGATGACTGAGGGCCCTTGATATGAGGGGCCTGCAGTGTAGGCCTGCAATGTCTTGTTGCACACTGATGACACCTGCAGGCCAACTGCAGTAACAGCACAGTGTCTTTATCACTGCAGCATTTCCTACCTATTTCTTTTTCTTTTTTAATCTGGCAACAATCACAACAGTTTTATATATTTGGGTCTCTAATTTGTGCAATGTAAATGTGGATTTTCTTTTACTGTTGAAAGCAGTTTAAAGTTCACAAAATAAATGAGAGACTCTGTGTCAAATGAAGCTATTAAATGTAAATTATTTACCTTTCAATATACTGTGCACCAGCTAATGAATTATAAATGACTTCTCTTCTGCTGCCAGTTGCTCTTTTGTCTGAAAGGAAACTATATAAAAAATATATCAATGGCTGGATGTATTTTATCTGCATCCTTCACACAAATCTGACACCCAGACAATGCTTTCTATGGCAGTGTGTGTGTGCGCAGAAAATATTGCATGGCTGCGGGCCAACAGAAACCAGTCGACCGTTGTACCGTCACACTATCTCACTGTGCTGTTTGTTATCATTCAAACCTGCTTGGAACCCTCCCTAGCAACTAATTCAGGTGTGTCCTGGACCCGCCCTTAGGCGATGCTGTGAGTGATCTCTGCTGTGTGTGTGTGTGTGTGTGTCTGAGTCCCATAAACCAGATGGTTACACATGAGGTGTAAAGCTGAAAAAAAATTCCAGAGGTGTGACTGAGCTTTCACTCAGTGCTGAGTGATTCAAATTTGCTCTGCTGTGAACAGACAACTACACTTTTCCTTTTTCCAGTCAGATAACAGTGTGTGTGTGTGTGTGTGTGTGTGTATGATAGATTTATAGATTTAGACTGTATTATACTGTATTGTGATTTCAAAAACATCCTCTCCCAGACAACATAACAACACATAAATATGCTCTGAGTGCACTTTGGTGTCAAAGTCCAGCAGAGAGTGCAGTGTTGTGTGCTTTATTACTTTGGGGTAGTATCAACTCAGATAGGCAGGGAAAACAATAAAATCATGGGCAGTGTACACATAGTGTGGACTGCGCGCACACACACACACACACACACACACACACACACTAATGCATACATACTGTAAAAAGTCTCCAGTTAATCCTCCAGCAGATAAGCAAACATTGCAGAAGAAAAAGCGGTAAACACAAAGGCTTCTTTAAACTGCAAATCCCCGCGGAAAGGCGTCTGATGTCGTAGATTTATCGCCCAGTTGATGACAAGCAGTGGACCTAAGGGTTTAATGACCTGGGGAGTTTACATTCTACAATTATAAATATATTCCTCCAATACTGGGCATTTTAAGGCTCATTCGAAGTCTGGTTCTTTTTTATTTTCCTATATTGAATTGCTTAGAATAAATAAACTAAGGGATTTGTATGCGTCATAGGGAATACACACCTTTGAAACAGTATTTAAGTAATCGTGTAGGCAAGCACTTTAAGTATGATAAAAAGTTTTTAAAAGATTAATGAAGAAAATATGAACAAAGGGGTTTTATGGTCAAGTAAAACATTTCTTAAAACCTGGGATGTCTGGACTTGCAACCTCTTATTTAGTTAGTTTTCTCATTCTTTTTATTAATGTTACAGTTGTTTTATTTTTTTGTTTAGTTTGTTTGGTCGTTTAGTAATTTAATTGAATTTAATTTAATTTAATTTGATTTTACTTTATTTTATTTTTGTTTTATTTTATTTCATTTTATTTGTTTTGTTTTATTTTATTTATTCATTTATTTTACCAAATTCCTTTTTATTTATTTCACATAAAGACCTTGCTGTCAACTACCAGTGCTCCTGTAAAGCAGCATCTCTTTCCCAGCGCTGCTCTGTGAATCTGTGGAGCAGTGTAAAAGCCTGTGGATCCATCTGTATGTTAACAAGCTGCTGGGGAAACTCAGACACAAAATTAATAAGCAAGACAATGTCAATTGTCTACGTAATGTAATAAACCAGCTGTCAGGGCTGTTTTTTTATCTCACTGTTTACTCAGTGAATGATGTCAGTGCCAGTGTCTGGAAATGATATCATACGTGTGTCTGTGACTGTCAGCAGGTCCCACACTCACTGTGAATCACTTGATATTAAGCCGTGGGAGTTAACCTGGTGCTGCCTACTGTTCTTGATTAATCATATCAGACAGTATCGTGTGAGTCTGTTTAGTCTTATATTCCAGGTGTCAGTTTGCTGTGGGTAACACATGCATGAGTGACAAAGTCCCCTTTGTAGCAAGTCTCTTTTTTGCGGCTTGGAAATACAGCAGTGACCCACACTGGTTTTCAGTGCAAAAAGCAAACAGCAGGTTAAATATTTACTCCCCAGCTGAAGAAGAAAGTCAGCAAAGCCTTTAGTTTGTCCTCAAAGGGGCTGTGTTCATCTGAATGGACAAAGCAGACAGGAAAAAAGGCATGCAAGATAAAGGAGGATTAGCCAGAGGGTGGCTCCAGTGCATGACAGACAGGTATTACTGTATCAGACAAAATAAACCCTGCACTATTTGCCACACCTCACCTCACCTCACCCCCCAGAAAGATCCATATCCTGTAAAAAAAAAAAACCCATCCAAATGCTGTGAATTTCCTCCTCACACAACAATCTCAGAAACTTTAAGTCAGTTGTGTATCTGGGGTTTAATAAGACCAAACCCTTTCTGTTGGAGAGCCTGTAATCATCAGCCTGCTCCCATTCATTCTCCACTATCTCATTAAAAAGTACAGCGAGGCTCACTGTCCTCGCGTTCAGTCCGTCTCTCTTGGCATGAGAGCTGTTATTACGCTGACATTTGCAGAACTGTGCATGTGCAGTCTTGCAGCGCCTTTTGTTTGGAGAACACGTATTATGAGTGGGAAAGCAAACACGTAAAGCAAACCCACCTGATGCTAGTTTGACAGAAGAAAATGCAAGGTGTGTCTTGCGGTGGGTGTGTTTTGACGCTGGTCTTTCAAGAAACTGTCGTTATAATAAATGAGACTGTCGTTATACATTGGAAAGTAAAAATAATTACCCTATGAGGTGCTGTAAAATGAAGTCGTGCCAGGTTTTTTTAAATGAGCGCATTCAAAAAAGTTTGAAGGTGGAAAAAAACGTTTGAATGGTTTGAAAATTCCAGTGTAGGGCGTTGGTTCTCATGACCATGCCTCCCTCTCCTCCTCTCTCTATCTTATTCACTCTGTTCTCACACTGCTATGTGATGCAGTGTAGCAGTCGTGTGTGTTCAGCGGCTATAGATTAGTGCTAAAACACCAGAGGGCACAATATGTCTGTCAGCGTCGTCTACTGCTGTTATCTTCATCAGTCATAAAGGCTGAAAGGCCTTACTGTGACCTTATGACCTCTTCCACCTTTTCCCATTTGAAAACCTGCACAGTCACACAAAATGACGCTTGTGTTATTTTTCTACTTCTCAGACTTCTCACTGGCTTTTTTTAATCCCCCACACTGACACTGACACTAAGTATGTGTGACCCTGCCCACTGCTTGTCTTCTTCACTCCCTTTCACTTTCCAGAACTATGACACACCTGCCTGCGCTGTGCTGCATGGGTGTGCAGACGAGGGGAGAGGTGGCGGAGGAGTGACGCCAAAGTGACTGAAACAAAATGGAAACATTCACAAAAAAACCACTGGGTGAATACTTAGTGTCACTTGGCTGTCAGCTTCAAGCAGCTATGCAAAACACTGAACTCTGAAATGGACTGCTTTTGACCTCAAGAATGTTGAACCCGGGATGACACATTCTTTGCACAACCACTATCTCTGCTCGCTCTGCTGAGGATTAAATGTTTTGGCTGCTGGAATTTTTTAATTACTGTCAACTGTATTTATAGCATTATCACTTGCCAGGCTTTAAATGAGCCCACATTGATCCTGAAGCTATAACCGAGGAGGAATCAAAAACATCAGGAACAAAAATCACACCACAAGTTTAGAATGATTACTTAGAGGGTGTATAGGTGAGACAGAGAGTCATTAGAAAAATCAAGAGTGTATTTTATTTTCTAATTTATGCACACTGATCAATATCACCATGAATGTCTAAGTGTTTGCTTTAGACTTTACCAGATGTTATCAATCTAATATCATAACAGTAAAATGCAGAATTGTCTATTTTTATGATCTAATTCGATATTGTTGCAAACACTGCAAACCGGTTTCATTGTAGATATAACAAAATACAAGGTACACACATGGGTGGATTATGAGACAATGGGCCCCTGGGCACAGATATGCAAAGGGCCCCACCACCTCTTTTACATCAGAGCAAGACATACAAAGTGTGTGATGTTTTTGGGTCTCTTTGGAGTGTTTTTGTGTTCCTTTGTGCTCATTTTGTGTCCTTTTCTGTATTTTTTTTGTTGGTTTGTGTCACTTTTTAGTCATTTTGTTTCTCTTTCTGGTTGTTTGGCCCGTCTTTGTAGGTATTTTGTGTCTCTTTGCAGTTATTTTGTGTCTTTCGTTTATTGTGTCTTTAGTCACTGGGTCTCTTTGAGGTCATCTTTGTGTCTCTTTGGAATAATTTTATGTCTTTTTTTTTTTAAAGTTTTTTTTTGGCCATTTTGCCTTTAATGGACAGGACAGGAAAGCGTGAAAGGGGGGGAGAGAGAGAGAGGGGGGATGACATGCAGCAAAGGGCCACAGGCTGGACTCGATCCCGGGCCGCTGCCACATCAGCCCTGCACATGGGGCGCCCGCTCCACCACCAAGCCACCGACGCCCCAATTTTATGTCTTTTTTTGGTTGTTTTGTGGGACTTTGTAGTCACTTTGTGTCACTTTATGGTTGTTTGGCCCATCTTTGTAGTATTTTGTGTCTCTTTGGAGTCATTTTATGTCTTTTTTGGTTGTTTTGTGTCACATTGTAGTCATTTTGCATCTTTTTCTGGTTGTTTGTCCTGTCTTTGTAGTTATTCTGTGTCTCTTTGCAGTTCTTTGCATCTCTTTGTGGTCTTTTTGTGAATCTTACTGGTTGTTTGGCCCCTCGTTGTAGTTATTTTGTGTATCTTTGAAGTAATTTTATGCCTGTTATGGTTGTTTTGTGTCACTTTGTAGTCATTTTGCGTGTCTTTGCAGTCCTTTGCATCTCTTTGTGGTCTTTTTGTGTCTCTGTGGTTGTTTGGCCCCTCGTTGTAGTTATTTGTGTCTCTTTGAAGTAATTTTATGTCTGTTTTTGTTGTTTTGTGTCACTTTGTAGTCGTTTTGCATCTCTTTCTGGTTGTTTGGCCTGTCTTTGTAGTTATTTTGTGTCTCTTTGAAGTCCTTCACATCTCTTTGTGGTCTCTTTGTGTCTCTTTGTGGTCAGTTTTGGTCCCTGTCTGGCCTGTGCTAATTTGAGTGACATGTTGCAACTGAGGGCGAGGGTTGCCCCTGACATTTTGGGCCCCTGGGCTTGTGTCCTGTTAGGCCTGTTCTGCAATCCATCCATGGGTGCACCTTGCAATAAAAGAAAATCCAATAGATGTCACAATACAATGACAAATATGTTCTTAAATTGACCACAGACATAATTAAAAGTCTCCTAATTTATAGAATGTTTTGAAAGTTGGCAAATAATTGCTTTTATGGTAGAAACACAGGCTGCTTCTCATATTAACTAAGAATAGGGCAAAGTAGATTATCTATTAAGCTTCAAGTCACTTTCCCCAGCCCTGTGTCTTAATAGATAATAACATAATTAGTCATAAGGTTAAACACAAGTTGTATTTCATCATAATTCAATTGAAAAGTCAAAGTTTTGATTGCAACACAACTTTTTAGGAGAAACAAATGACAGCCCATAATCTTCCCACACACAGGCAAGTGGGTGCAGGAGTGTTTCGTAAACATAGCAAGGTGTGGTTTCTCTCCAAAAGCGGTCAGCTTCCGTCTATTCACAGCAGAGCTGAATTATCTGCGCAACAGGAGACGGGGAGGGGAGAGGCGCGCGGTCTGTCCTCTGTCTGGACAGCGGAGCAAAACTAACTTTATTCTTTCTTTAAAGTATCTGGGGGAAAAAACAACAACTCAGCAAACATGAGTTTGTACGGCTCCAACTCGAGGCTGGCCACCATCGGCCAGAGAAGCAACTCGCGGCAGGATTTGTCGAGTCCAAGTTTTAGAAACGACGTGTTCGTCGGTGGAAACGGCTTCCAGGGAGATTACCAAGGAGGGGACGGATACACCACGTCCTACACCTTCTCCAGGACCTCCATGCACGGCGGGGGTGCACAGAAACTCGCCATGGGTGCTGGTGGAGGTGGAGGAGGTGGTGGAGGTGGTGGAGGAGTCAAGTAAGATTTTAAAATTGCTTTAAAATGAGTGTCACGGCACCAGGGTGTACTTCAATTAGCCATTAAAACTCATGTAAAAAAAGTTCAGTCTTCCTAACAAACAAAATGCAACAAACTCTTGAAAATTATTATGTCAGCTGTGTCCAAGCAAAGACATTAACCCATTTGGAAATGTTTTAGAGGATTATGTCGTTACTATAGGCGCAATTAAAAAGAAAAATGTCATCAAACAAGTTTCAAAAAGGCTAGCTCACCGCTGACTAGCAGACAGGTGAAGTCTGTCAGAGCTAATTGTTCCTACAGGTACGTGAAGTATCCAAAATTTTTGTAGGTGAAACTGTACTTTCATGTTTCCCACGTCTTTGTCTAAAACGTCATTTGTTATAATTATTTCGCAAGTGTGTTTCCATGTTATCCTAGTTGTGTCACTGCTGATTATTCTGAATTACAACAGAGGATATACATGCACACGCCCCTCAAAATGTCCTCCCACTACTATCAGTCACCATCATGTCAGTGTCAACAGTCTGTGCCAGAGCTTTTTAAACTATTTCCTTTTCAAAATTCCTTTTTTTTTTAAAATGCTTAACTCCTGCTGAGCAAAGGTTAAGTGAATAAAACAAGTTTTTGTGGAGCTCTTTAAAGAGAGAAAGTTATTGGTTAGTTATTTTTCCTAGGTGGTGACCCATTGATGACACATACTCATGCCCCATGACCTATACACAACATTGAATGAGACTGTGTTGAATTTAAATACAAAGGATTACTCCTCATCAATTCATTAAGAGATCTGACATTTTACATTTATTTCCACGACATCCGCTGATCATTTACAAGCATTTATACCAATCTTGTAACCTATTAACTATATTAACAGTATCTCTCTTTAAAATAGTGCTTATTATAGGCTTAGAAAACCACACAGAGATACTAGCTGTGCATAATTGAGTGCTTATAACACATTGATATAATCTGAAGCTACATTTCAAGCTCTGAAAATGCATTGTTGTGTTTTCTTCATGTGCAGTGTGCAAGCAATTCAGCAGAAGGCTCTGTACCTGAAAGGCCAGTGCCAGGAATACCTGCAGAGAGCGAAGATGATTCTCCAGAGTGTAAGTGTAGCACGCAGATTACACTGATGTCATGTGTGTGTTTCACTTTTAGTGGTAATTATAACGATGTTGGCGTCATTGTGAAAGTGTTTCTGCTCATGCATCGACATGTTGATGCCATATGATGTAAAAAAAAAAGTAGAGTGTGGCAGGTGGGTGGAGTTCAGTGTGTGTATTGTGTGGGTTTCACAGGGGGGTCCAGCCATGGAGGCAGAGAAGCTCATGATCATGGCCGCAGAGACCATGGAGCAGATGAAGGTCTGCGGCAGAGACCTGCAGCAAATGCGCATCCCCAATGACGTCTTCGCAAGGTAACACAAGATGCAGTGTGTGTTTGTTTGCCTTTGCAAAGTGTTTGCTGTCTTTGCATGTTTGCATTTGCATGTGTTCATTCATGAACGTGCACACACCAACATGCCTTAAAGGTTAAAAGGTAACACAAGCTGGTGTTTGAACTTGTAGAGAAGCATCTGAATTTTACTTTCAAGTCGAACTGAACCTTGTAAAGACAAAGTAACTCTGAGGAGTTATTTGCCAACATTCTTCCTATTCAGCCGGATTTGCCCAGCTGAGCTCTTTGAAGCTGAGTGCTCAGTGTGCCCCTGGAAGACTAACAAAGTATTTTCCTTTTTTGTACAACCCCACAGTGTAGAACAGATGCAGCACATGCACGGTGTTATCCAACAGCAATTACTTGGCGGTATGACCACGAGACGGAACAGAGGCAGCGTGGGTTCCCTCGAGGGGGGGAGGATCTTTAATGATGCCGTGGCCTGGATTGCCCAACAGAAGGTGAGCTCTTCATACGTCAGAGACATCAGAGAACAAAAGCACAGAAATATGGGTGATATGGTTGAAATCAGTATTACAAAATAATCTTTTTCCTTTATTAAGGCCCATCACAATATTGTAAATGTCGGTAGGAATCACATATACAGTAATAAACATGTGTAATTAAATTATCTGTGCTTTGATCACTCAGTTTCCTTTTTAATTACACTTTACTTGTAATTACTGATTTGCACCATCATTAAATGATAATAGAGATGCATTTCATCCACAAATGTCCTGGTAAAACTCAGTGCCAAGCTGTTGTTTTAGCAGTTTGAATAGTTGCACCTGCATGCGTGTGCATGCCGATATGCCTGCCAGAATTAGGGCGCACCATTTTTTATGTGAAGGCAGGACGAAGGGGGGGAGGGGAGGGGGGGTGTGCACTTACACTATCTCTTATTCTGACCTCCCGTAACTGAAACCATCTGGACACGCTGCCAAAACCTGATCCGTGAGTGAAAGAGGCCAGGGGAGGCGGAGAAGGGTTGAAACAAAGGAGAGGAAAGAGCTCTGCCATTTGAGACAGAGACGGCAAGAGAGGAAGGCAAAGAGAGAGAGAGAGAGAGAGAGAGAGACAGAGCGAGGCAGATAAAGACGCTGTGGGAGCAAAAGAAAAGTAGAAGTAAAGGAGTGTGAAATCTGACACTCACCACTGAGTCAGATGTTATGGGACAGGGCAGTTCAGCAGAACTCTAACATGCTCATGGGAAAACGCCCTTCGAGTGTCTCTACCTCCCCAACCCTCCCACCCGACCTAAAACACACCCTGTCACTCTGTCGCCACTCACGCCTCGCCCTTTATATTTAATCATTCAATCCTTGTCATCAGATATAAAAACAGTTCTTTGCGTGTTTTTCTGTCACAGTCTTTGTACTCTAGATTTTGCCTTTTTTAAATCACCAAACCTGGCAACATATCACCTGCCATTTTTACCTACTGTCTCTCTAATGTTCCTGCTTGTAGTCTTGTATCTACAGTGCAACATAAGCCATTGTTGACCTTGCTACTCTGAGTATTAGCTGTACTGCAGACAGTCTCTTTACAGTCAAGTTGTGTGTGTAGCCTCAGCCAAGGAGCCATGAAGGAAAAGGGAGTGGTGAGAGAACAAAAGCCTTGAAAGAGAGAGAAAAAAATGCGAGTAAAGAGCCTGGACTGGCTGAGGTCGGTTCGCCAGTTGAGCTCTTATCAAAGCTGAGGGCTGCTAACAAGGGGGGGAATAGTTAGGATAGTTTCCTGCTTGACAACAGACTTAATGATTATAGGCTGACACCTAGAGGACAAAGAGCGGAAGGACGGACGTAAGGTTGGGGAATTCAGAGCAGGGACGGCACAGCAGTGTATGTGTGGAGACATAGCATTATGTTTCCCTAGAAAATAAGGATGGCTCACTGTGTGTTTTTATTGTAGTTAAAGCAATTAAAACTTTTGGATACAACAGGGAAATAATTGGAAATGCTAAATATATGGTTTTATTCTAAGAAAGTAACACTTACAGTGATAGTTTTTGGTAATCATGCAGCCAACACAAACAGGAAACTTGTGATTGGTATTAGAAATTAAGTTAAGCCTCACTATACACCTTTTCATACTTCAAAAGAGAGCCAGAAAAATTGGGAGCAAAACCTCATTCAGAGAGGCAATAAACTCATTATATATTAAACATAAGACTATAAAATTTGAAGATTTGTTTGACAGCTCAGATTATAACCTGAAAGTGTACAAAAGTTGTTTCAAAAGAGAGAAAGTCAAAGTGCTTTGAGACATATTTTTAACAGTGGTGAAGGAGCTTAAAACATGTAGAACATTAAGTGGGTTTAAAGAAAAGTGTAAAAATAACGCCTTGATCAAATATGAAAATGGACGATCAGACTGTAATACTGACGAAGAAGAACAGGAAACAGGAAGCTGCCTTTTGTTGCTATGTTGCCTTGTTTGCCTGTTTGCCTGTTTTGCCGTTGACTGCTAAATATGATGTGCTGTTTAAAGGGTTGGTGTTACAGCTGTAGCTTCAGCCTACACCTTTTTCGAACTGCAGTAGTGTCTAAGTTATGTTAAATTATTTGATTGTAATGTTTTGCATAGAGATGTACTGATACCACTTTTTCCTTCCCGATACTGATTCCGATCCCTGAACCTTAGGTATCTGCCGATACCGAGTACTGATCCGATACTAGCGTGTAAAAAAAGAAAATAGATGGGATATAAATTGTTGTATGTCTCAACTCCTAAAACTCTATGTAAAATATTAAGAAATAAATCCATAATAGCAGAATGAATGCCATAAAACTTTTTTAATTATTATTATCCAGTGTTAACACAGATCAAGACACAGGTTAAAGTGCAACCACACAATTTGGTGAAAAAGACGTTTTAAAGGCTACAGTAGAATGCTTTTTAAACTCCACTCCATTTCCGTTTCGTTTGCCTGTAGCGTGCGTATGCGTAATGACATGAGGCATTACGTGGTATCGGATTGGTCATAGGCTGTACTCGCCGATACCCGATATTTTAGGCGGTATCGGAGGCATTTCCGATACTGGTATTGGTGTCGGTACAACTCTAATTTTGCACTGTCCTATAGAAGTATCTGCCATTTTCTGTGAGAGGCTGTGACTTTATTTACATGAATTTGTAGATTAATACGTGATGTATGTGCATATTATTTCTATTTGCAGACTGAAATAAATCCCAACTTCTGGGAAAACAAAATAATACAAAACAAGAAAAGACTAAAACAATGAGTTGATCTCACTTTTAACTATTGCCTTTGTGGCTAAAGCTAATAAACCTGTTCCTCTGTGCTCTAGACCCTCGTTGTTATCCAAAAACTAATTTATTTGGAGTCAGTTCCACATACACTGTCCTGCTGTTGCAAATACTCACTAGAGCACCAAATGTGTATTCATTCGCAGCTGAAAATAGTCCCCAACAAATGCACAATTTGTTTGAGTGGGATTTACCAAAATGCACAGTACCCAGCTGGGTTTTTGAAAGAGCTTGGTAATTTCCTTAAACACCTAGGTGTTTAAGGAAATTACCAAGCTCTTTCAAAAATGAAGCGATGTGTTTGTGACCTATTTTTTAAAGATTTAAATCTTCAGTAGGAGTGAATGGGCTTTGGGTGGAGAGCAGGGAGGTTAGAAAGTATGCTGTTTGTTGTTTTCAAGGAGTTTATTGACAATAAGAAATAAGAGTTAACACCAGCCCTCTTTTTTGAATTGGTATACATATGGTATACATTATGTCATAAACCATTGTTCAGTCATGTTCCACAAAATATGTTATTTCCCTTCAGTTGAGGTTGATTTTGACGCTGTAATTGTGTGCAGCAGTTATTACATTTCCAAAGCTAATTAACTGTGATCCTGCATCTTGTAGCGCATGATTGAGACGGCTCCGTGGGGGGATGACGCCGAAACCATAGACAAGCAAATCATGACCCACAGCAAAAACCACAGCTCTATCCAGAGGAGCCAGGAAGTAGACCGCGCCAGAGATGAACTGGTACGTGGTCATTCTGTTTCCCTGTTTTGAAGCTTTTTTTAGTCGCTCATTTCCTTTGACCTGGATTCATTGAATATCATGTTGGTTAAGGAGGATGATAAGCTGTGCATCATGTGTGCACAAGTTTTCTAATCTTATTTAAAGCTGAGCTAAAAGCAAAATGTCTTTTTTAGAACATGAGGGGCGACAAGTACAACCTGTCCATCCTGGAACAAGATTGGGAAAGCCTGCAGGTAGAACAACACTCCTACAAAAATGCTTTCTTTTCAATTTTTCGAACACTATCTTAAATTATATTCATTAAATAAACTTGTGTCTGCCTCAGAAAATGTCCCACAGCCGGGTTAATCAGCTGCGTGAGCTTCAAGGCATCATCGACGAGATCTCCCGAGCCATCATGTGGGTGAATGAGAGAGAGGAGGAGGAGCTGATGTTCGACTGGGGAGACAAGAACATTGACCAGTATATCCCCCGGAAGCAAGAGAGCTACTCCGTAAGGATCTCTAGCTGAACTTGGATTTTTCTGTCTTTGTTTAGGGGTGTGGTTTTAGCTTGAAGCAGTACGTCACCCTCCAAATAAACATTTGTATATCAATTACTCACCTCACGTTATGCTGAGTTTGTGAAGAAGTCTTGTTCACATTTAACAAGAGCAAAAACTACATAAGAACATCTGTGAACAAATTCTCACAATTTGTGCAGTATAATCCAAGTCCCATTTATCTAGCTGCATGCTCAGTACTTAGCGAACACATTACCTTGCTGTCAGACAGCCCTCTTCAATGGGGAGCTGAAATGAAAATGAAATGAATCTATGTTCTCTTCAAAGCCAGACTCCATTGACAAAAGGTGTAATTTCACATTTCTGAGCACAGGAGCTGCTGGTTTACCGCTGCCTCAGTCAGTTAGTTTGTTTCTGTTATAGTGTGACTTTGGTGTGTTAAAGGGTTAGTTCACATACACCAAAGTCACACAACAACACACACAAACCAACAAATAGTGGCAGCAGTAGACCAGCAGCTGCTGTTTCCAGCAAAGTAAAATTAGTGTTTTTGTCTGTGGAGTCTGGCTTTGAAGAGAGCATGGGTAAGTTTCACTTTGAGTATAGTTTCCTGTTTGAAAGGGCGGTTTGTTTGGGAAGCACTGAGCATATAACTGGATAAGTGAGACTCGGATTACACTCCACAAGTTGTGTGAGAGTTTGACTTCAATTCACCAAGAACTTTCTGTGTTTTTGGATTTGTTTGTGAACCAGACACATGCGACAAACAGTTTAATTCATGAATTCAGCCTAATACTGGGCGAGTAATTGGTATACACACAGAGTTCCTGCAGATCCTTAAAAAGTCTTAAATTTGATTTTGAAAATTTAAGGCCATAAAATGTCTTAAAAAGTCTTATTTTTACTTAAATTTTGAGAGGAAACTTAGACTAACGGAGACATGTCTGAATACCTAATCAAATCTACCTATTACTGTATCTAGTTACATGATTAGTTACAGGATTTTATTACTTTATTACTCGTAACGCGGTCACAAGTAACGACATCGAGGCAACTCAGAAAATATACTAAAAAACTTGGGACGATGGGAGTTAAAGCATCAGGCACTAGAGCACCGATGATATGTGAACGTTATGTTTGCTGCCGTGTATTAATGCGGTTTTTCTTTGTTGAGGTCTTAAAAAGGTCTTAAATTGGACTGTAAAAAGTCTGCAAGAACCCTGACAAATCTGGCTATTAAAGGTCAAAGTCTAGCCTATGGGGTCCCTTACTTTCTGTTCTCCTGACAGGGTCTGATGAGGGACCTGGAGGAGAAAGAGAAGGACCTCAACAAGCTGAAGGTGAAAGCAGACGGACTCCTGAACAACAACCATCCTGCCTCAGATAAGATCGAAGTAAGTCGCTTTGTCTTTTCTGTGTGTTTTCCACCCTAAACAGGAAATGACTCAGTGGTGTTGTAATGACGACTCTGTGTGTGCCCACAGGCCTACATGGACACCTTACAGACCCAGTGGAGCTGGCTTCTCCAGATCACCAAGTGTATCCATAACCATTTGAAGGAGAATGCTGCCTACAGCCAAGTAAGTGCTCAGTCACTCCTGTGACAGTAGTGCCCTGTGTGTTTTCAAGTGAGCACTGATCAGAGCTTTTTTCTGCCACCTTCAGTTTTTCAAGGAGGCCAATGAAACCTACGCGAAGCTGCAGAAGCAGCACGAGACAATCCGGAGCAAGTTCTCCTGCGACAAGAACACCCCGCTGGAGAACCTCAGTGACCTCCTGAGAAACCTGGAGGTATCATTACACTCAAACCTAGACATACATATTCCTCTGCAGGTGTGAAGCACAAAACGGGCTAAAACAATTTGCCTGTCTGGTGAACTGGTTCAACCAGGTTTTATTAAGAGACTAAATGGAATGCTACGTCATGTCGTATAGTTTGGAACCTTAAATCTGTGGTGTTCAGTGGCTCAGGTAAGAGGAGACACTAAAGATGTACTGCAGGTTTTTTCATGAACTGGTCAAGACTTTCAGACTAGCTGGAAGAAAATGTTCAACATACACATTTAGGTGTTTATACTAGTTCAGATTTCTGTTTATTTAGTCAGATAATGCATATTTTGCATAATTAAACATGAAAATTCAGAAAACGTGTTAGATAGAAAAATAGTTGACTTAAAGGGAAATTTCGGTTTATTTCAACCTGTCTCCTATCGTCCTAAATTTGTTTCAAGTGACTAGTGACATAAAAATAATAGTTAGCATGTTAGCCGTTAGCCTAGATACAGCCGGGGCGCATAGTAGCATCAGACCTGTTAAAACGTAAGTGAACGGGCAACCTTCAAGTGCAAAGTTAGTCCACTAAACAAGCTTTTTTTCCACAAAGACCGCCTCATATGTTCTCAATATGTCAGAGAACATATAGAAAACGACATGTAAACGTGTTGTCTTACCTTACCGGTGTGCTGCCATGTTTGTTGTTTACCATTTAGCTCTGCTTTCCAAAGCACGGTCAAAATATATCTGGCAGCTCTAGATAAAGCCCAGCTGGATACTAACGTTACTCCAGGTGGAGGTGTCTCGTCCTCGGTCACATCCAGACCTTGAAAATAAGGCTGCAACCGGTCCCATTCCTTGCAACAGAGGTATTCCTCTTCTGTGGGCACTGGGGCACAGCATTCACAGGTACACCACCAATCTCCAGAGC
>NC_065526.1:6854464-6938100 GCF_006386435.1 Epinephelus moara | reverse complement strand
TGCCTGTTCACTTACGTTTTAACAGGTCTGACGCTACTATGCGCCCCGGCTGTATCTAGGCTAACGGCTAACATGCTAACTATTATTTTTATGTCACTAGTCACTTGAAACAAATTTAGGACGATAGGAGACAGGTTGAAATAAACCGAAATTTCCCTTTACTGTAAGTGAGGAGCTGTGTACGTTTCATGGTGATATCTCTAAAATATTTACCCTTGTCATCTGTAGTGTCTTATTTTTCACCTTAAAATGCATAAAAATTTACAATTCTTATCTTTAAAGGCCATCTTCTCAACATTTTCTTATACTCTGAATGAGAAATCTCCACCTTTAAAAGGACTTACCAGCACATACTGTACACCAAACCTTGCAGTTTTATTCCTGTCTCTATCTCCTCTGGAGGTTTTTACAGAAGTGGTTGTTCATGTATCAGTCATAGCCTGATTTATAAAACATTTTATGCCTAAAAACATAGCAAAAATTGATTTTTTGATTTGATTTATGGAGGGCTGAAAAGAGATGTCCTGAATTCCTTTTATAAAACCTTTGACTCAGTGAAATGAAAACAAGAAATTTGAACCTGGCTTTATCCAGTGGTTCAGATTTCCGTTCTGGAAATTTAGATAAGATAACTTTATTTGCCATTTGTACACTTGCACGCACTCGAGTTTCATAGGAATTCTTCTGCAAGTTAGAAAGAGACAAGTATTAAATAGTACAAGATAAAGTGCACACAACAAAGTATAAAATGTATAATAAAAACAAGAATATATAAACGCCACCTGCAGGGCATTCAGAAAGTATTCACATTATGGGTGTTGCAAGTGATGCAAATACATCTAATCTAAATTAGACAATGCCTCATATGCATATGTATACAACTTGTAAATCAACAAATAATTAACTGTAGAACTTCCATGCTGGTATCCATTCGTTAAAAGCTGTACCCTCTTCACCTGTACTGTCTCCACCTAAACAAACACCTCTGATTTTTGCACATTCACAGATGGAGAGGGAGCGAATCATGGAGAACAAGAGGCAGGTCCAAAGTCTGGTCAACAAATCCAAGACCATCGTCAGGTTGAAACCTCGCAACCCTGAGGACAAGAGCAGCAGCCCCGTCATAGTGCAGGCCTTGTGTGACTTTAAACAAGACCAGGTGGGATACAAGTTCTTTCTGTCTGTGTCATACGCACACAGGCACCAAGTATGTTCTGGAATATTGTTTCCCCTGGTCATATGATCTGTTTTGTGCTTCAGAAGGGGATTTTGAAAGGAAATGAGGGCATCCTGAAGGATAACTCGCAGCGCAGCAAGTGGCTGGTGACGGGACCTGGAGGTCTGGACATGTTGATTCCCTCTGTGTGTCTGCTGATCCCCCCACCAAACCCGCTCAGCATCGGCCTCGCCAACAAGTAAGAACCATTCAGTCAGTGTAGATAGAAAAACAAGCTTTATTTTTGGATGGTAACATATTTTGTTGACTAGTAGATTTTAAAAGGTTTTTAAAAGCAATCAGTAGCAATAAGTAATCAGTCTGTTAAAATGAAAACATGACAAACTCTTTGATAAATATTCCATTATGTTTATCGTGTACTGTCTGCATATTAATGGCATGTGCTGTTCCCTAGGAATGAGCAGTATTATGACGCCATCATGAGCATCTGGAACCAGCTCTACATCAACATCAAGAGTCTCATCTCGTGGCAGTATTGCCTCAGAGACATCAATTACATCAACTCCCTCACTGTCAGCATGGTAAGATATTACTAAGAATGCAGTTAACTTAAAGGGAAACTACGCCCAATTTCAAAAGCCATACATGTTATCCCTGTGGTTTAAGACGGTCCAGAAATATTAGCAGATATGAACTCTTCCAAGTTCAAAAACGAGAGTGCTAGAACTCAAATTTGTGATGTCATAGGGGATAAAGTCTGGAGCTGCTCCATAGATAATGAATTGGGAAAGATGTTCCAGATGACACTGAGAGCACCCAGAGTACATGGGTACATGTTCCTTTTCAGAACTGAGAACACTTCAACAGAGTAAAGCTTATTTGGGTATAAAAAAAGAAAACAAAAATTCTGGGGGTCCACAAAATGAGCCTCCCATCATTGACTGCGTCCGAAATCGCATGCCATGCACTATGTTATTCAACATAGGATGCATTGGATGCACTGAGCCGTAATTACCACGGCACATCCTTAAGGCTATTTCACATTACACGATTTTCACCCTGATTTTGCGTCGTGGAGACTATCGTAATCTTTTGAGTGTTCATACCTGGCGACGTGTGTTTCTGTCAGTGGGAGTCTCGCCAACTGCGTTATGACCTGTGTGTGCGCACCACAAGATTTCTTCACCGAGCCCTCGCCGATAGAGCCTCAGGTAACACGGTGACGTAACCAAACTTGGAGACGACACATCGTAAAGGCATGGATATTCTTCCTAGTGTTGAAACAGATCTGCCTCCAGGGCCTGGGTCCAAACACAACGCGCTCCCCGTGATCCTGTGGACGCCGCCATTGTTGTTGTTGCTTGCTGGCTTGACTCAGCGTTGCCAGATCTTGGGAGAGAAACAAGCAACCAGGGCTATGGAAACAAGCCCAAAAGAAGCGACTGCAGTCCGACATACTATCATGCGTTTAAATAACTTATTAGATGGATATATACAGAGAAAGGTGATGTGTAGAGAGCAAGCCCAAATAAGCAACTCCACTTTAGAAACAAGCCCAAAATTGCGGCTAATAAGCGGACCTGGCAACCCTGCGGCTTGTCCTCCTCACATTTCTTCCGTCCTCCTGCGTGCTGACGTGGGACATATCCCACTCTTTGTGAGTCGTGTCACACTTCTCCAGTTTTCTAGCATGCCAGATATCCAGTCCCAGTCACAGACGAGGGGGCGACTTGCTCGTAGGCTTGTTCACACACGAGGACTCATCATGGCATGATCAAGATCCTCTGCGACGTCAAAATCGCGGTAAAATCGTGTAATGTGAACTAGGCTTAAGCACCTTTTTGCTGGTTGGAGACAGGTAACCATGGAAGCCTGCGGCAACCAAGGCTCTATGGGCAATTTAAAAATAAATTTTTTTTGTAACTGTAATATTTCACCAGAAATAGTATTCAATTCACTTACAGTTGGTGTCATAGAAAGGTTTCAGACACACTAAAAAAATCCCTCATACTGCTTTAGCCCACTAAATAGCATGTTTTGCCTAACCCCACCCCTCTCCATTGTCTTGCAGCTGTCCAAGATGCGTCCCGAGGAGTACCGCAGTGTCATCAAAAGACTGGAGACTCACTACCAAGAGTTCATGCGCACCAGCCAGGGTTCTGAGCTGTTCGGGGAGGAGGAGAAGAAAACTATCCAGGGTCACGTTGATCAAGCCCAGACCCACTATGATACACTGATTATCCAGCTGCCGACTTACAGTGAGTGTAAAAAAATTTACTTATCACTAAATTGTCAGGAAAAATACTGTTTTTTTTCACTATATGTACATATTAATACTCCAAATTGTTTACCTGCCAATAAAGGGGAGGAGGTTGTGAAGGTTGAAGTCCCAAAACCGGAAACCCCCAAGCCCTCAACTCCCAAGACACCCAAGATCAAACCCCAGCCTCCGCCACCCAGTTCTACCCTCAGCCTCACCCTGCTCAATAGTCTGCAAGAACTTCGAGGCAGGCTGGAGCTGGCTGAGTCCGGTCTCACCAGTCATCTCCATGTTCACCTGGGGGAGAACAGTGTGCACGAGTGCTCAGTGCACATCCAGAAGCTGCAGGTGTGTAACCTTTCATTTATTCTATCTAATTAAATGTGAGGGGGTTTAAAAATGTGCGAAATGTGGTTGAAATGTAACTAGCACTTAAAAAAAGAAGAAAAATTAACTATTATTACACATTGTTATCCAGAATGTGCAACAAGACCTGGACTCCATTCATGACGAGTACCTGCGACTAAGAGAAATGATTGTAAAGCAGCTGGAGGGGTTACCTGCAGACTCTGAGGAAGCCAGGTTCCTCCGCTCTGAACTGGAAATCATCAACCAAAAACTGGGAACCCTGCAGGGTCTCTACCCAGCCTACCTTCAAAGGTACATACCTATAGCCTAATCACATCACATTGCTACTGATTATACCTCAAAACAACTTTTTTTTTTACATATTTAAAGCCATTTGCAAGAATGAGTGCATTTAACGTAACGCCTTTGTGTCTTTGACAGGCTGTCGGCTCTTAAGGCCTTGCTCCACAGCCTTCTCCAGGCTGAAGATATCATCAAAGTCCACGAGGCCCGGCTGACAGAGAAGGAGACCACCTCTATGGACCCTCGAGAGGTGGAAAGCTATCGGAGCACACTGAAGGTTTGACATGCTTTTTATGTTTAGTTTGAACTGCAGTCTTTTGATTTACAGTTTCCAGTTACATTGTTTAGTAGCACTCACTGAATCCTCTTTGTACTCTGCGTCCTTGGTGCGCTGCTGTTAGTTGCATATAGGGGAAACACTGTATATGCCACATAGGCAAGTCCTAGTTTCTGGTTTTGCATTCAGTCACTCTGAGCTGAATGCAGGTTCACTTGTGAAGGCCCTGCAAGTCAGGGTGGCTTTGAATGAATGTAGGTATTGCCCATCTCCAGAATGCTACCCCTAAACCCACCAGAATGCAGGAAATCTGTAGCCTGGAAATCCAGACTCAAATCTAGAAAGATTTTGAGTCTGGCCCTCACCGATACACCACTAACTGACTGCACGCAATTGGATAGCACGATGGCCAATCAGAGCAAAAAACAATGTGACGTATTCATTGCACTAAGCCCCGTTTGTTTGCTGAACAGTGGGGCTAACTGATATATTATGCTTTTGCCGTATCCTGTCGGCAAACTGGCAAAAACGTCCTTCCTGGAAGTGAAGTCTAGGGCAGTCTTCTGTTCCTCTCTCAAAAGAGGAAAAAGATAAATGTAGTTGGCTTAGCGTTTCTTCCATGGACGCGGTCCCTCAGCAGCTGCCATCTTGGCTGTTTACTTTTCGACTCCTACGGCGCAGCTCTGTCCTCATCATGTTACACCTGCCCAGAGCCCGCCTCTGTCAGATAGACTGATCTGATTGGTCAGATAGGCGATTCAACGGGCTCTGCTCGTCGGGGCCAGGTCCCTGTGCAGTGCAAATTAGAATTTGCTAGGGGCGGGGCATCTGGATTTTCAGGTTAGGAAATCGGTCGACCACATCCCAATTTTTCACTCCATGCTGTTTGTGTTTGCCATTCTCTAATCAACTCTCGCGACATGCGGCACATGGGAAGGATCGGTCTTACGGATCAGCTGCTTTTACAGATACCCGATCCAGCTGTAATGTTGATATCGCGGCTGATGTCTGATCCTAATATCGGATCGGTGCATCCCTTATAATAATCCAACATCTGATAGCATAACACTCATATGGTTCATCTATCTGTATTATGAGTACTTAATTTTTCTAATAATACTCATGTACTTAAGTAACATCTTCAATGAATGCATTTTACTAGTAATTATGTATTTTCATATTGCAGTATTGCTGTTTTGCTAAAGTAAAGGATCTGAATGCTTCTTCCACCACTGACAAAGCCCATAGCTATTCTCTAATGAAGGTCAACCATATCATGTACAAAATCTCATAGCGTTGACCTCTGGATATAAATTAGGCTAAACTCTCCCTTTCATATGGGCCCAAAATTGAATTGAATCTATTGTGTAATTCTCTATTAAAGCAAATGAAGATTGAACTGGAGCAAAAAAGAGACCTGCTGACTGCCATGGAGTCCGACCTGTCTAAAGCAATGCACTGGAATGGTCAAATCTCTGAGTCCTTCCACAAGTGCGACGTGGACTTGGCCAAGTACTCAGACCTGGTGGGTCAGATGTCTGACCGCTGGCGCCGCATCCAAACCCAGATTGACAGCAGGTAGGCTAGTCTGTATATCTACACATATTCCTGTAACACCTGGGGAATGTTTCTCCACATCCTCCATTCGTCATTGCTGGAAAACAACAGTAAAAATACCCTTTCATCCTTTCCTCTCCCTCCCACGCTTTCCTCTTCAGAGTGTGGGACTTGGAGAAGCAGGAGAAACAGCTGAGTCATTATCAGCAGAGCAGCGCGCTCCTGGAACAGTGGATAGACAATGCCAGGAAACGCCAGGATAGCCTTCAGACGGTGAAGCTCAGTGACATCCAGACATTAATGGACCACCTCAACCACCAGAAGGCACGTCTTTCCTTGTTTACATCAACATATTGTAGTCAGGGCTGTATGCTCGATATCTATATTCCAACAATATTGTAGGGTTGACAGTTGGTGCTTCCATAAAATTACACAGCAGCATAAACGAAAAGTGATGCAAAAATGTCAGTTGTCTCTCAGATGATTTATGAAGTTTGACCTACTAGCCCTTGAGACCAAGAAAATGAATTTGTTTGTTTGTTGACTGCACAGGCACTTCACACTGAAATCAAAGGGAAGAAGGAGAAGGTAGAGGATGTGCAGAAAGACGCAGACACCTGTGCTGCCTCCATAAAGGTAAGCAGTCGTTTAATGTGCACCATTTTCTTTCATTCAGAAATATTTTCATACATGTTAACAAGCTGTGATGCCAAGCAAGTGTGGTGCAAAAATAACAACGTCCGTATTGTGTTCAGGACTACGAGCTGCAGCTGGCTTCCTACAGTTCAGGCCTGGAAACTCTGCTTAATATTCCATACAAGAGGACAATGCTGCAGTCCCCCGCTTCTGTGGTCAGACAGGAGGTATGAGTGCTGTCTCTCCATTAAGTCATACTAAACCTATTTTCAGTTACATATAATGAATACACGTGAGCCATTACACACTTATGTATGTTAATCCTCTGTTTATACAATATAAATTAAACAATGCTTTGGACTGGATTATTTCCTTTTCCATTTGACATCAGCATTCATCCTTTAATTTTAACTCCCTCAGGCGGCTGATCTCCAGTCCCGCTACATTGAGCTACTCACCCGCTCCAGTGACTACTACAAGTTCCTAGGGGAGCTGCTGAAGAATATGGAAGAGCTGAAGGTAGGTATCAGAATGCATGATGCCATTTAAGACATCATTGTTTCTGTGAGTCAATAATTTTGTGTCAGTAAAACAAATCGCTTGGTTCAACAATATGAAAGTAGGTGACGGAGGCTCCTTTTGTCTTTGTCTCTTCAGATTAGGAACACCAAGATTGAGATGTTGGAGGAGGAACTAAGGCGTCTGAAGGAGGAAATTCAGGATCGTAGCCAGAAGAACAGGTCTCTGGAGGATGCGTTGGCCCGCTACAAACTGGAGCTCTCTCAATCACAAGACCAGCTCATTTCTATGGAGGAAGTCAAGAGAATCACAGCAACAAAAGTTAGCGCTACCAAGGAGAGCCTGGACAGCACACACAGCCAGCTTCAAGAGCTTAACGACCAGCTGACCCGCATTAAATACCAGCTGGATGAAGAAAAGAGGAAGAGAAGGTTGGCAGAGGAACGCTACACCAGCCAGCAAGAAGAGTATGAGGGGGCTGTTCGCCGCAGACAGAAAGAACTGGAAGAACTCAACTGGGCCAAGATTGACTTAGAGAAGTCTGTGAAGGACAAGGAACGTGAACTGGAGAGGATGAAGATACTGCTAGAAGAGGAAGCGACACGTCGACGAAATGCTGAGTCTGATATCTCAAAGGTAAGAACACAATGCACCCAGGAGCTTAATCAACTTAAGCAGACATACGAGACACAGATCCACGTCACCAAGACCACCATCCTGAAAGCCTCGCAACAAAAAGAAGAGGACACAGCAGAACTGAGACTGCAGATTGACAGACTCACTGCTGAGAAGAGAGATCTGGAGGAGGAGCTGATGAGACTGAGGCAGACCATCGCTCATGCGGAAGAGCAGAAAAGCAGAGCAGAGCAGGAGGTCAGCCAGCAGAGGGCCTCAGTGGTGCAAGAAACAAGGATCCGCAGTGAGTTGGAGGTTCAGCTGAGATCACTCAAGCAGCAGGGGGGAGAGGATGAGCTCAAACTGAAGGAGGCCACTAAAAGCAATCAGGAAAAGTCCAGGCAGATCAGTGTGCTAACATTTAACCTGGAGGAGGAGGGGAAGAAGAGGAGAGCGCTGGAACTGGAAATCAACCGACTGAAACAGGCCGAGGCAGACCTGAAGGCAAAGAACGCCTCCTATCTTGAGTCTATTAACAAGCTGAAAGTGTCTGAGCAGGAGATCCGCATCACCCGAGTAGAGCTGGAGAAGCAGAGCAGTGAGAAAGCCAAGGCTGAGCAGAGTTCAATAAGGCTGCAGAGCCGTATCCGTGAACTTCAGTGCTCTCTGGATGGAGTGGAAGCTGAGCTGGAGAAGCAAAAGAAAGCAACCCAGGAGGAGCTGACACGCAGAAAGAGAGTGGAGGCAGATTTGGAGAGGATGACAAATACGTGCAGAGAGCACACCACCACAATTAGCACACTGAAATCTGTCCAGATAGAGACCACCAGCATTGGAAGGAAGTACGAGCAGGACCTCAGTGCTCTCCGGGAGGCTCTGGACAAGAGCATTAGGGAGCATCAAGTCACCAAGCAGGAGTTGGCAGCTGTCACAGCTGAGCTGCGGACCCTTAAACAGAAGCTCCAGCAGGAACAGGCTCGAATTTATGAGCTCAACCAGCGCAATGAAAGCCTGTATAAGACCATTGAGGAGAAGAGCCGCCAGCTTAACGAATACACTTCGGACATCGAAAGGCTGAAGACTCTGACGCAAACCCTGACGAAGGAGAGACTGAGGTTGGAGGAGGAGCTGAGGACAGTTAGACAGGAGAGAGATGAGCTGAAGATGAGTAAAGACGCTGTTGACGGAGAAAGTGCCACTCAGATCTCAGCCTTGCATGTCCAGCTTCAGACTAGCACCAAGAGGACAGCGGAGCTCCAGGCTCTCATCAATGACCTGACCAAGGAGAGAGAAAAGCTAAAATTGGAAATAGACAAAATCCAAAAGCAATCAATCGAGGTATTTTCCAATGGGTTGAAGGATCATCTACACATAATCCTACTAATTTTTTTTTTCTTTTGCATGAATGGCTGTAGGTGCATTAAGACTGAGCATGATTTCAGAGTGGCCCTTTTATATTAGTTACACGTGATTCATTTTCTGAGTTTTGCATGAAATTCACTTGCTTGCAAATGCTTTTTCTTAGACGTGCATGTTGTCACCCTTTTATTTTGCACATCATGTGACTAAAATTAACTCATACAACCTTAAAAATTACTCACTCACTACATACTAATTAATTTAACAAATGTAATGTACACATCTTTTTACATGTGTGTTATCAGTGGGTTCAGTCCATACTGACAACTGATTTGACATTACTAAACATTCAATTGACCTGTGAAATAATAAATTAAATTGATATTGATAAAGAAAGGTTATATGTTAATAAGCTCTGACAACATGCTGCTAAGGAAAGCCACGTGTAATTAATCAGTTGCAGCTTTTTGCATAATCTGATTACTGCTGTGTGAATAACTTATTGGTATTTCTTTACACATGCAATAATGTGTTTTCCTATCTTTCCCCCCAGACATCCATGATGGTGCAAAGCTCCCAAAGCCAATACAGCGAAGTGCTGCTGGAGAGGGACACTTTGCTATCCAAGCTTAAACTGCTAGAGCAGGACAAAAGTCGTCACCAGCGCATAGAAGAGGAGCTCACCCGCATCAAGCTCTCACTAGAGACCGAGCTCCGCAACAAGCAGCGGCTGCAGGATGAAAAGAATGCCATCGTCAAAGATTTCAACTATATGAAGAGCCAGTATGAGCTGAGAGAAAGCCAAATGAGGCAGTTTGAGTCAGACAGAGACAAGGCTGATCGAGACAGGCTCTCCCTGAAGAATGAGATCGAGAGGCTCATGAGGGAGCTAAAGAGTGTAGAGGAGCGGTACAAGAGCCGTCTGTTGATCTCTGAAAAGGAGGCATCAGAGCTGGCTCTCAAGAGAGATGCCCTGGAGAGAGAGATACAGAGGCTGCAGCAAAGACCCAGCACTCTGAACAAGCAGACCCAGACGGATGAGAAGGTCCCAACAATCGATCCTTCCAAGCTGGTATTTGATGGGGTGCGCCGCAAAGTCACAGCCCACCAGCTTTGTGACTGTGGTATAATCAGTAAAGCCACACTAGACCAGCTCCTAAAGGGGAGAAAGAGCGTGGATGAGGTAGCTTTGGATATACAGCTCAGTCTAAAGGGTACTGGCGTCATTGCTGGCATGACAACAGCTTCTCAAGGGAAGATGCCGTTCACTGAAGCGAAAAACAAGAACCTCCTCAGCCCTGAGAGCGCCCTCATGCTCCTGGAAGCTCAAGCTGCAACAGGCTACATAGTGGATCCTGCATTTAATGAAAAGATGCCTGTGGATACCGCCTGCTCGAGAGGGATTGTAGACACAGAAGATAGAGACACCTTGATAACAGCTGAAGCAGCTAGCCTAGGCTTCAAAGATCCATACACTGGCAAAGTACTATCTGTGGGTCAGGCTTGCAAACAGGGCCGCGTAAACAAAGACACAACCATCCGCTTGCTCCAGGCTCAAGAGTCTGTTGGAGGCATACTGGACCCTGTTCTGAGTGTGTTCCTTCCAAAAGATCTGGCCTTGGATCGCAATCTTATTGATGAGGAGCTCTACAGGGCTTTGAACAAAAAACCCACCTGCTACCTGGACCCAGCGACAGGAGAGAAGATCAGCTATGCTGACCTCAGAAAGAAGTGTTCTGTGGAGCCTGTTAACGGCTTGCTTCTGCTCCATGGTCCAGAAAAAGCCATGACAGTGAAGGGTCTCCGTGGTGAAGTCCCTGTTACAAAGCTTGTCGATTGTGGACTGCTGACTGAAGCTGATATGAAAACGCTCACCAGCAGAGAAATTGAAGAAAGGCTAAAGAACTATCTCTATGGCACTACCTGCATTGCAGGGATCTATGATGAGGCCCAAGACCGAACAATGCCTTTCTATCAGGCAATGAAGGAAGGTCTGCTCATGAGAGGAACCACCCTGGAGCTTCTTGAGGCCCAAGCAGCTTCTGGCTTCATTGTTGATCCAGTCAACAATGTGTTCTTGACAGTGGAAGAGGCCGCAAAGAGAGGCCTGATAGGAAAGGAGTTTAAGAATAAGCTGTTGTCTGCAGAGAAGGCAGTAACTGGATACAAAGACCCAGCCACAGGACAGACAATCTCGCTCTTCCAGGCTATTGAGAAAGATCTCATTGAGAAAGGTCATGGAATCCGTCTTCTTGAGGCCCAGATTGCCAGCGGTGGGATTATTGACCCCAAAGAGAGCCACCGTATTGATGTTGCTGTTGCTTATCAAAGGGGATATTTTGATAAGGAGATGAATGAGATCCTAACTTATGAAGGAGATGACACAAAGGGGTTCTTTGACCCTAATACTAAGGACAACCTGACATATCTTCAACTGAAGGACCGGTGCTTAAAAGATCCCAAGACAGGCCTAATACTCCTGCCACTTAATGACAAGAAGAAGACCCAGAAGTCACAAGAGAGTCGTACCAATGTCCTTCGCAAGAGGCGGGTTGTGATCGTTGACCCAGACACAGGGTTGGAGATGTCAGTTAGGGAGGCCTATCACCGGGAGCTAATTGACTATGACACTTTCCTGGACTTGTCGGAGCAGGAGTGCGAGTGGGAGGAAATAACAATCAAGGGATCTGATGGCTCTGCACGTTTGGTGATAGTGGATAGGAAAACAGGAACCCAGTATGACATCCAGGACTGCCTGCAACGTGGTGTCATTGACCAGAAGTCTTTGGATCAGTATCGCGCTGGAAAGCTTTCCTTGACCCAGTTTGCTGATGAAATTACCAGCAAAACCAGCAGCACGGAGATGACCATCTCAGCTCTCAATGTTGATGACATGGTCACATGCAGCAGTCCCACCCAGGCCACACCATCTTCACCTACTGTCCGTAAACGCTTCAACAGTATTTCTATTACTGTTTCTCCCCCTGAGATGTTTGATGACCACAGCCCTGTGGGGGCTATATTCGACACAGAGACCTTGGAGAAAATCACTCTGTCCGAAGGGCACCGAAGAGGCATAGTTGACACTATTACAACACAGAGGCTACTGGAGGCCCAGGCATGCACAGGGGGTATCATCAACCCTGCCACTGGTGAGAGACTGTCGCTGCAGGATGCTGTCCATCAAAGCATCATTGATGAAAGCATGAGCGCTAAGCTCAAACCTGCCCAGAAAGCCTTTCTTGGTTTTGAGGATGTGAAGACTAAGAGAAAGATGTCCGCAGCAGAGGCAGTGAAGGAGTCATGGCTGCCCTATGAAGCCGGCCAGAGGTTTTTGGAGTTTCAGTACCTGACAGGAGGCCTGATAGAGCCTGGCACTGGACGCCGTATCACCATTGAAGAGGCTATCCGCAGAGGCTGGCTAGATGGTCAAGGTGCCCAGAAACTTCAGGATACACGGAGCCACCAGAAGAATCTGACCTGTCCCAAGACAAAACTGAAGATCTCCTACAAGGAAGCTATGGACAGCTGCATGGTGGAAGAAAGCAATGGTATGAAAATGCTGCAGGCCTCCTCGATATCCACCAAGGGAATCAGCAGCCCTTACAATGTCTCTAATCCAGGATCTCGCTCTGGGTCCAGGCCTGGTTCCCTTGTCGGCTCCAGGAGTGGATCTCGTAGAGGCAGCGTGGATTACTCCTCTACGTACAGTTACACCTTCTCCTCCACCAGTACCAGCTATAGCTCCAACGCTCAATCTTAATACACAGCATAGAAAACACAATGAAACTAGACGAGTTATCACCAGCAGTTACTATGCAATTTGAGTACTTTTCTAGACAGTTTTTCTAAATGTTTTTCTGCTACTTGTGCATTTTTGGGAGGTTTGTTTTAATACTGGATCTGACTCTGAATTTATTCAAGCGTTGTGATTGTTTGCAGTTTTTGGTGATTTGGTGTTTCAATATTAAACCTAATGCAGAGCATAAGTAATGCTAGTATTCAAAGCATGCATTTTGAATGAATATATTTGTCACAGCTCATTTTAATATATGGTGCTTTTTTTTTTTTTATTGCAAAATATGCTTGTTCAACTCACCTTCAGCATGCAGATAGAATTAATCTGCCATTTTTTATTCTTATTTTTTTTTGCATCTTTAAAAAAATTAGTTGCAAATGCTGATGTTTTAGCTTAAAATACTGACTTGTCAATGTAATCAACTATGAAAAATTAATGCCACTAAAATGTTATTCTCACATGATTGAAAATAAAGTTGTCATAACAATTTTGATTCATTCATTCATTTATTGACTAGACACTAGATAGCTGTACTGTGGGGATTAAGAGCTGCGACAGTTCACTGCAAGAGGAGAAAGCAGTATCCATTGTTACCTTTGGGTGGCGCTAATTGTCACGCTAAAACTTAGTAGTAGCATGTTTGCTCTCCAAGCACTGTTTACATTATACCAGAGAGGTGGGGGTAATTGTACACTTTGGTTAAAATTTTAGCAAGACTGTAATGTTATAATTATTAATGCAATGAGAGGGTATTTCACCAGCAATGCATGTTATGTCTGAATTTTGATAATCATGGTCTCTGTGTACTTATATATGAACAAACCTGGAGATCAGTAACCAAGCATTAAATATTAATGATCAAGCAAGTGTGGCCTAAAGATAATTTAACTGGATTGGAACATTTTACTACAATAGACCTCATTTTTGTTATAATTTAAAGAAAAGAGAAAAAAAGTTAATTATTTATGTAGCGTATAGCGCATTGACCCAAATAGTGTAAACCCAACACTATTATTGGTAATAATATTATATTATTGGTAACATAAACTGAATGTACCTCCTGTAAATTGTTCACTGTAACACTTAACACCAGAGTAAAGCAGAGTTTATTGAACATGAACACATAGATGAAGATTTGGGGAGAGGGGTGCAGAGGACACAGCCCACACAATATTTAATAAAGTGCATTTGTCTTCCCCAATAAAAACATTCAAACCTTTATTTAACACTCAACAAATCAACAAGCATGAACGTTAAAACAATCAAGCAAACAATGCATATCACTTACATAAAAGCATACAAACAATAGCAATATATGATCAATAAAAGTAGGAATACAGGGTGATACATATGCTATGGTGTAGATTTATAGTTAAAAGCATTCACACTCAATTAAAACAAGGCATTTAAACAGCCATATGGGTGGCAGAGTGTCCAAGTTTAAGATTATTTTTGCAGATTATTCCATGTTTAAGAAGCACTGTGAGGTCAGAGTTAAAAGGGTTGAATTACAGGGTGGAAGCATCTACAGCAAAGCTTTATAAATGAACACAGGCAGTATGGCAATCCAATACATGAAAGTAGCAGACTTTTTTGACATTATTAAAGACGTACAGTAGAAATTGGTGCATAAAAATGACCCAGAATGCAGGAAGTGAGTGTGAGATGCTCAAAATTGTCTGGCAGAGGGCCCCCAGGCCCTTCATTACATAGATGCGGCCCTTGCATAAACATAAAAGTAATAAAGGAGTGACTTCACATATTGCATTAATTTTTGCTCATGCAGTGAGCTGTATGATAGTGCGTTTGTGCTACCAGTGGTATGCATTATAGGCTACTTCTATACTAGATGATTAAATAGTATAATATAATGGACTATACAACAAAAAGATGAGATTATTGCCACCACTGCAGCCTCCATGTGAGGAGTTCTGTGGGGGTCCTGCAGGGGGGTGGCTGAAGGAAGTCCCCGTCTGCGTGTGAGGGGTGAGGGTGAGAACAAATGGAGACAGGCGGAGGGAGGAGGCCGTACGGAGGGGAGGTAGACTGGAAGGGGGAGGGAACAAGGGAGACAGCCCTAGCGGCGCAGTGGGAGGACTATCCCATGCCAGGACTTGTGGCGGCTGCAGCGGCGGCCCGGACTGGAGGAAGTGTGTGTGTGTGTGTATATGTGTGTGTGTGTGTGTGTGTGTGTGTGTGCTGGGGGGGCCGAGCCGAGCTGAGCAGCAAACAGCAGCAGTTGAGGAACCGAGCAAAAGGCTTCCATTTTATCACCGACAGCCACAGAAAAGGCCGAGGAGAGGAGAGGAGAAACCCGGGTCCAGCTGAGAGCACATTCCAGCAGAGGGAAATGAGCCTCTCAGCCTGCACTAAGCCTGTATGACGGGCTGAGGGCTTCTTTGATCAGGACTTGAGCCCGAACTCCTTCTTCTGTCTGCAGCTCTGACTGACAAAGGGACACAGAGGAGGAGGAAAAAAGGAGAAGCAAAGTGCTCGCTTTCAGTTTGAAAAGGTAAGGCACGGTGTGTGAACTTTTCCACAGTCAATCATTTGCAGGGAGAGTTTGTGAAGTTGTTTTTCTTTTTTTTTTTAAAGTTGGGTAGGTCAGTGCTTAAAAGCAGGATTAGACCTCCACACACTGTAGTGCCCTTCTCCCCTTCTCTTTAGCTCTTTGCTCAGTCACATTTCATTGAGTTTGCCCATTTATTCAAAGTGCAAAACAGGGCACTGCTCTCTGTATTTACTTTGGCTCTGAGTCCTACTAAAACCAGGGGTGTGTGTGTGAGAGTGTGTGTGTGTTTGTGCTCCAGCTCCTCCAGCAGCACTCTGAAAACAGAGAAGGGACTCATTCAAACTGCCCCAGCACTGATCTTGTGATTTTTTCCTTTTCTTCTCAATGTGAAAGAGTATTATTTAGAGCTTTTGAATTGAACTCCCCAAAGCTTGGCTTGAACTCTTTGGATCTTTTTAGCTTTTAAATGTCTTCCTCAATGAATTGTGTGTTTGCAATGGCTATAATTTGGGGTTCCTCGCTGCTGTGGGCTCTTGGTGTACTGGAGACCTTTTTATAATGTGAAACATATGGGGCCATTCTTGTGGAAGACTTGTACCCAGTAGTCTATAGAGAGAAGAAACTCTTTGTTGACTGATTGGACTCCTCAGACGGTGGATAAATGATGGAGACAATCAGAGGGCTCTTTTTTTTCTTCTTCTTTGAGCTACAGCTGCTGCGTGGTATTTGCAGCCCTTGGGCTATGCTTCTCAGGCAGCCATTGTTGATGACATGTACAAGCGTCCTTACATCACAACAGCTACAGCCCTCTCTTCACCTGAATATCAGCTTGGAAATCAGACACACACACCTGCATTTACACCCTCTTGTGCACCTTTCTTTCACGCAACATAAACCATGCAGGTTGCTCTGAACATTTTGCAGGGTAAACTCTTTCAAGATTAGCTTTAATTACAGACCCAGCGAGACAGGAGAAACATTTTTGAACTGGCAATTATAGCTTTTGTCGGTGGTTCTATTTTGAGGTCAGAGTCGTATGAACAATATCTTGCCTTTGCAAGGCGAAAGAAATGTGTGTGAGAAAAGCAAAGTGTCAGGCGGTAATTACAAAGAGCTGGCAGGGCGACAGATGAGTGGGGATCCTGGTAGTGTGGTGTGGACAGGTGGACTGGTTGGCACGGGGCTGAGGTTTTGTGTACTGTAAGCAGAACACTGTGATCTAACCCTGGGAGGAACAGCATGGGACGGAGCACTGGGCCATTTCACTTTGTCACAGCAGTGCCACGGCCACTTGGCTGACATGTGTAAGCCATTAAAGGGAGAGAAGGAGACCTGCAGAAGGGAGGAGAATGGAGGCAATAAAGGGGAAAGAACGGCAAGAAAGAAGGGAAAGAAAAGGAGAGATGGAGGGAATGAGGGAGCAAGAGTGGGAACGTAGCCTAATCCATTTTGGAACGCATTCCACTATGACCTTGGGATAGAAAACGGTAATTAGGGAGTACTTTAGGAGCCTTAAGGGTGCACAGATTTGCTCAGGGCTGTCATTTTTATTCCCTTCAACATATCTTGTGAAAACTTTGGACAAACACACGTTAGAGTTCCAGGGTTGCTAAATAAACTTACTAAAAATATCCAGCTCCCCCTCCCATTGCTTGTTTTTTTCAATAGTTCTCATGGTTTTGTTTATTTCAGTTCTTCAGCAGTGAATGGGTGTCAAAGCCACAGCGTAAACATATAGAGCTCCTGACAGGAAAAGGCCAGAACAAACTGTGGCCTTGTCCCTCTCTGGGCCCTTCAACCAGCCTGTTATGTCACTGTGGACAAGTTATCCCGCAGTATGAGGCGTGCGCTCGTGCCAAGTATAAATACAAGGCGGTTTGGAACAGTGAAGCTGATGGTATCAGGGTTATTAGGTGGCTATTAGATGTGAATGCTAAATACCAGCTGGGGGCTACAGCCAGAGGACAACGGCAACAAACAGATCTGTTCTGGTCGTAGAACTCTGTCATCTGATGGAATGGCAAACAGGCATGAATAGTTCTATTTATGTGTACAGAAATGAAGCTAATAGGGGGGGAAAAAATAGCTGCATTAAAGGAGCAGTGTGTAAAATTTAGGGTGATTTTGTGGCATTGAGCAGAATGAAGTCAGCTAAAACTTCTCCTGGTTAGAATTCCTTCAGTGTCCATTGTTCAGGAGGCTTTTTTCCCCTCTCCAAAAGGAATGGAGTCGTGATTAAAACCAGTAAAAACACAGAATAAAGCACTTCATGTTTCAAATTAGTGTTTCTTTGGCGCTGTTTGGCATGTGGGAGACAGGCCGCTAGCCCAGCATCTGCTAATGTGTGCTCAATGCTTGTCTCTGACAACTTAAAATCCAGCTGTTCAGCTGTTTTTACCAGGAGCGAATTATCCGTAGAGGTCGCCTCGTCTTTGGAAACAAACTGACCTGGTGATTCAGACTGGTTAAAACACTGAATAAAGCAGTTTCAAGTTACAAATCAATGTTCGTCGGAGACAGGCTGCTAGCCCAGCACCTGCTAATGTGTGCTCACCTTTTTTCCTTTGATAACTTGAGCTCCAGATGTTCAGATTGTTCTTAGCGGGAGCTGAATTAGCCACAGAAGTTTCTACCTCTTAAAACCAAACGGACCTGGGGTCTCATTTTTAGACATAAGCCCTTTTTAGATAGGAGTTGTGCAAATTTGCAGGAAAGCCCAATCAGTCTTTTTTCAGCATTCGCAGTATAAAAACAAAATCAGGGAGTGCAGGGATGTGCCTTTTTCGGGGCAATGGGGGGCGTGAGCAAGTAACAAAACGTGTAGCTCAGCCTGTGACGTAAACAGTGACGTGGGAGGGAAGCCGCGGCTGGTCAGTCCGTCAATTCTCTCGTAAGTCGGCCCGTCCTTCACCGTCCCGGTCATCTGACGGTTAATGGCCTCTTCGTTTGCGAGGACAAGGAGGGCGCGCAATTCCTTGTCTCCCCAGTTNGCTCGCAGCTTGCCGGCAAAATGGCCCAACGTTAGCGGAAAATCTGGCAGTGTAAAAGGGGCTATAGTGTACGCAAAAACGAGGCCTAAAACAGGCGTGCGCCACTTCCCATGTAAAAGTTGTAATTCATAAAGACAGACTTGATGGGAGAAACTTTGACCCACGCTTACGAACACGTTGGAGAAGGGAAATTGGCGATGCAGATAGTGAGGTGGGAGCCTGAGGGTAGAAATAGTCAAATATTTTTTGGCACACGTCATTTTTGGCTTTTCTACTGTATTCTGGTAGAAATACAGAATACAGCAGTTTCAAGTTACAAGTCAGTGCTGAACGGAGACGGGCCGCCAGGTCAGCACCTGCTAATGTCTGCTGACCTTTAACCTTAAACTTGTAAAAACACTGAAAAAAGCAGTTTCACATTAAAAAAAAATCAGTGTTGTTCTGATGCTTTCATTGTGGGGGGGGCTGCTAACTTCGGTGGCTGAGCTGAGAGCACAAATATCCCTCTCTAGAGCCAGTGTTTGGTTCGTCCGATCTGGGCTGCTGTAGGAACATGGCGGTGCAACATGGAGATCTCCATGGATTTTTTTTTTTTTTTAAAGATATTTTTTGGGGCATTTTTAGCCTTTAATGGATAGGACAGACAAGCGTGAAAGGGGGAGAGAGAGAGGGAGTGACATGCAGCAAAGAGCCACAGGCTGGAGTCGAACCCAGGCCGCTGCGGCAACAGCCTTGCACATGGGGCGCCTGCTCTACCACTAAGCCACCGACGCCCCGGAGATCTCCATGGATGAGGATCCGCTACCTATGTAGATGTGAACGGGTCATTGTAAGGTAACGAAAACACAATGATTTTTATTTTCAAACTCAATTGCTTACACACTGAACCTCTAAAGTAAAACACTTTTCCATCCAGCAGTCCCCCCGCAGGCAGCCAAACTTCCTGAAGCATTTATGGCACTTAAGTTGTTACTCAGATTTGCAGACAAACAACTTAGGAGATCATTAATCTGTCCCGACTCTCCCAAAAGAGACAGCAGTGTAATGTATGCATACCCACTTTTTCCATAGGTGCAAAACAGAGCCAGCTCCTACATGCTGGGTTGGATGAGTTTTATCACCCCACTTTGAATTCAGCCTCCGACTGAGCAGCGCCGCCGTCTGCAGCAGAGAGAGTTTGTGTTTACTTGAGGTTAGGTGCTCTCTCTCTCTTTTTTTTTTTTTTTTAATTTCTCCTACCAGTGAGTAATATCACTGCACCCATTTTTCATTTCAGAAACGTAATTTCAGTTTAATGGACCTATAAAAATATTTAAGCTGTCACAAAATGGAGGCCGTTGCCACAACATGTCAATCATAAAGCAGGAGCTGGAGCCAACAGAAGCAATTGAGTTTGATTTCAGAGTGTGAATGGGGGAGGGATGCCCTGATTGCTTTCATATGTGTGCAGGCGTTATGTTTATGGACAGTTTTATTCTTATTTTTTGAAATTATTTAAAACACTTTGCATCTCTTACTAATTTGCAACCTATCTTTTTAAAATTAGATGAATCGATTCAATAGATTTATGTCGTAAAACTAGACAAAAGTTTGGTGGTTGCAGCTTCTCTAATATAAAATTTAATGCTTTTGCTTCATATAATTGAACCCTTTTTGTCTTTGGGACATTTGGTGTGCGTTTATAGTAACTTGTAATAAGAATTTCTTTTTATTTTTTGACATTTTAAAACCAAAACATTGTCTTTAAGAGAATCTGGCCCTCCCTTACCTTAAATCAGCTTTTTCCTTTCCTCGTTTAACCCTTAAAAAAGAGTCCCTCCACTTTATTTAGTCTTCTACTGGTTTGCACAAATATGTAAAAGCAATCTGCACGATGATGGCCACACTGAAATCACTAATGGAAAACACAGTTGGGGAGTCTGTACATGTAGCAACCAGCCTAATCAACCAGCCATACAAACAAACTTTCGCGAAAATGGTATCGGTTGCTGGGGCTNTCCTCGTTTAACCCTTAAAAAAGAGTCCCTCCACTTTATTTAATCTTCTACTGGTTTGCACAAATATGTAAAAGCAATCTGCACGATGATGGCCACACTGAAGTCACTAATGGAAAACACAGTTGGGGAGTCTGTACATGTAGCAACCAGCCTAATCACATACAAACAAACTTTCGCGAAAATGGTATCGGTTGCTGGGGCTCAACCCCAGGCTCGGGAGAGTCTTTATTATTTGGGAAAGACAAGCATGCAGAGTTTTTGCCAACTGTTGTCACCACAGTAGACTCAAAAATGAAAACAACTATGAGGTCAGCGTTCACATGATGAGGCCGTGATTTAACCCACAGGGTCTGACTAACTGATGTCTGGGTTTTGAGACAGTTCTCTCTGCAGTTTATGTGCTATTACATGATGCCGTCTTCTTTCATCTCTTGGTTCACCTGCTCGTACAAAATGGAAGATTCCATACAGCGTGGGCCAGGTGAAGGGTGTGGCTCCTGAAATAGAAACAGGCTTCATCCCAGCGCTTTAATGTGCCTCCCCACTTCATCTTCGCCGCATTTCTTTTACGCATAAATGGAATGTTTGATTAATTTATTTTCAGCGTTGCTGTGGGTAATTGAAAGAAAGGCATTTGGAGCCGGTCCCAAGTGATGGTCATGCGTGTGTGAACGTGGCTGACAGCACCCACGCAGCCTAGTCAAGCTCTTACCTGCAGGGGTTGGTGCTGGGGGAGCCAGACACACCCTAATCCCCCAACATCCTGACCTCAGTAAACCTGTCGCAGCTTGTTCGCAGTAGACCTGGCAACCCATTTTCTCCAATCTCTCTGCCTTACCCCGCTCCTCTACCAGCCTTGCTCTCCCAGTGCCCATGGGTGGGCTCGGGATTTGAGTTCCTTGGCACTGCTTATTCTGCCTTTGTGAGCTAATGCTGCGCCTCAAACCAGGAACAAAAGCAGTCAGTGCAAATTAAAGACCAATTATCTTTAGTGCGTGCTGGGGCAAGTTGCTCATGTTAGCTTGAATGATGAGTGGGAGAAGTGAGAGGTCTAGTAGGAAAAGGATGTTTGTTACTGCAGCGATGCGCATGAATGATTCATTAGAACCAAGCTGCGAGTTGATTTATTTTAGAATCTTGGCTACTTTTGTGCATCTTTATGAGTTTTATTTAAATTGGTTGAAACCTTTTTTTGTTAGGTAACTGAATTAGTCATGCGATCAGCTATTTAAGGGCTCTGTGTGTAGGATTTTGGGGCATTTATCAGCAGAAATGGAATAAAACATAGCAATTATCTTTTCTATAGTGTATAATCATTGTGTTTTCATTACCTTAAAATGAGCCGTTTACATCTACATAGAGAGTCCACCTCTTTGGGTCGCCATGTTTCTACAGTAGCCCAGAACTGACAAACCAAACACTTGCTCTAAATAGGGCCATTCATGTTTTTGCAGCGGCCCCTCACGACGAGCCAAACAGTGTCTGAAAAACACTGATTTTAATGTGAAGCTGCTTTATGTAGTGTTCATACCAATGTAAATCGTCGGGTTTATTTGTTTTGGAGAGGAGGAGACCTCTGTGGATAATTCGGCTCCTGCTAGAAACCTCCAGCATGTCTGGATCGTTAAGTAATCAGAAAAAAACATGAGCACACATTAGCAGGCGCTAGGCTAGCGGCCCGTCTGGAACAAGCTGAACAGTGTTGTATGAGAAGTATGTGTCTTTACTGGTTTTTGAAGAAGAAGAGACCTTTGAAGATAATCCATTAAAAACCTCCTGAACAATAAACACTGAAGCAATTCTAACCGGGAGTTCAGGTGCAGCACACAGGAGAAGTTTCAGCTGGTTTTAATCTGCAGTCCTCACTGCTAGATGCCACTAAATCCGACGCACTGCTCCTTTAATAGTTTGACTTTTTGACCTTACTTGCTGTCTTGCCGAGAGTTAGATGAGATGATTGATATCAATCTCACGTCTCACAAGCTAAGGAGCTACTGGCGTCAACATTAGCTCAATATTTGCCACACAGTGGTGTCTTTTCATTTCACTCTCTGCGAGATGCCCAAAAGGTCAAACTTCCCATCCAACTTTTATATGTGGGGCCCATGTGGGTAGGAAATGATCTGAAATATGGGCCCTATATGGGATTGTCCATGGGTTCCATAATAGCCCCGTGCCAGTTGCCCGCATGGGTGGTTTTAGTCAAGTTGGCCCAAGATAAGATGCCCATTTTTGGCCCATACCCACTTGGTGTCCAGGTAGCTGTAGCATAACCCCTGTGGGGCTCACTTGTGTAAACCCACCCAAAGTGGCGATTGGCATGGGGCCATTATGGAACCCAAGGACAGTCCCATATAGGGCCCATTTTTTAAGCTCATTTACTGACCACATGGGCCCCACATATAAATGTTGACTTGGTTTTAAAAAAAATCCTTTTAAAACAGGTCTTTATACACCAAATTAATTAATGTTTTTTACACTCCCAGGTCACATGGAGGTCAAGTGTTGGTTAGATTTCTTCTCATCTCTAGTTAGCACAGTACTTTGACACTCCCAAAACAATACAAAGCCTTGTCTGCATGCCCGTGCCCTGGAGATACACAGAGCCTAAGTACTCGCCGACCTGTTCATTAATTTCCCATTAGTCAACAGTTTTTCCTCAGAGTCTCAGGGGAAATAGACTAACCCTGCCATTAGTTCCAACAATGCCCGAGGACCTCTTCCCCCCCACCCCACTTTTACTCACCACCACCACAACCTCCACCAACACACACACATACACACACACACACAATCACAAAACCCAGCCGTGTTTCCCCCGAGAGATGACCTCTTCATACACATGGCCTCTTTCATTCCGCTCTGAGGGTTGGTTTAAGCCGTGGCTACACTGTCCCTGCTTTATGGCTCCCTCTCTGGCCCCCTTCAAAGTGTCGGCCTGTAGCCTGCAGTCATGGCACACTTAATTGACGGACACATTCTTGACTGTGGATCGTTTATTCACAACAAACAACTGGAGTCATTCAAGAAGGATGATGGTATCTTTGGCAGCTTCAGGAATGCGTGTATGTTCGGGACAGTGTGTGTTTGTGTGAAATCTGAAACATTTATCAAGCTCTGTTGATCAGTTATCTCTGACAGATATAAAACACGAGTGTAAATCAGTTATTTTTTTAAGTCATTGACTTACAGCTTAACCCTGGCTCACTCAAAGGTAGAATGTGGTTTGCAAAAATCCAGTATTAAATATGGATAAAAAGAGAAAAGTAAAGAAGAAGAAAAAAGAATAGAAATAGAAATAGGAAATATACAAGAGCAATTAAATGGAAAACTACAAGGCAAACAGCACATAGTACCTACAGTGTTGTACTTCAGCTCATAGTGCAATACTGTCACAGGTGAAAGGACATAGTTGTGTGATTAGTAACCGCAAAGTAAAGTGTTTGTAGTACCATCCACTATAACAGCATACACCAGAATAATATATTGTTTGATTATTTGATCAAGTAATGCTTCTTTTTCTGTATGAATATGGACATATACATATATATATATATATATATACATATGTATATGTATATATAGTATAGTACTACAGCAATATAACATCTAATAAAATAAAATAAAATACAGTATAGCATGAGTATAGTATAATATATTATGAATGATAAATACAGTATATTTATAATACAATGCACTTTTAGTGTCTTTTGTGTGCAATATTTGCAAACCAGTCCAACAATGTAATAAAAATGATAATAATAAATATATATAATATAGAATATTAAAAATACTTCTTAGAATAGTGCTTTTTGTATTCCATAAAATGTCAGATAATAGTCAAAAATGTCAGTCTTAATTTCCTAAACCCTTAATTGACAACTTTAAATAGCTTATTTTGTCCGACCAATAGTCAAATACCTGAAATAATAATTTGAAAGTCATATAAAAAACAAAGAGTGTAGCATGAGTATAGTATAATATATTGTAAATGATAAATTGAGTATTATATATATAATACAATACATTTTCAGTGCGTTTGGTGTGCAATATTTGCAAAGCAGTCCAATGTTGTAATAAAAATAATAATAATAAATATATATAATACAGAATATTAAAAATACTTCCTAGAATAGTGCTTTTTTTATTCCGTAAAATGTCAGGTAATAGTCAAAAATGTCGGGCTTAATTTTCTAAATCCTTAAATACCAACTTTAAATAGCTTGTTTTGTCCAACCAACAGTCAAAAACCAGAAATTATTAATTTGACAGTCATATAAAGAACAAAGAGTATAGCATGTTTATGGTATAATATATTGTAAATGATAAATACAGTATTATATATGTAATTCAATACATTTTCTTTGTATCTGATGTAAAATATTTGTAAACCAGTCCAACGATATATAAGGTTTTGTCAGGGATAATAAAAATAAAAATACTCCAAAAATTTTTATTCCATAAAATGTCAGTCTTAATTTTGTAAAACCTTAATTGACAACTGTAAATAGCTGGTTTTGTCCGACCAACAGTCAAAAACCTGAAATTATTGATTTGACAGTCATAAGAAAAACAAAAAGAAGCAGCACATGGTCATAGTCAATAAGCTTGAAATGGAAACAAACATATTTGGCATTTTTACTCAATAAAAAAACAATTACACTGTTTGATTTACTGATTAATCGACTAATAGTGTCAGCAACGGCCGCAGGCACCACTTTGTTATTCTCCGGCTGACACCCGGCACAGAGCATACAGAGATGACTAGATAAGAGAGTAAGGGATGTGTCTGTGGATGTGGTGGGGTGAGGCAGGCTCTCTCCAGACCACCACTGCAGGAAGTGCACGGCCATGAGGTCACAGGAACACGCCATCACTCGGGGATTTACAGCAACTGGTTCTAACCGGAATTCTTTGAAAGTTTTTCTTTGTCTTTGTTGCTCTGACTGACTGACATTGGGTACTAGATTGCTGGTGTTTAAACATTTGATACCACCGCACTGAATCTGTTTCTGGAGGACAGATGAGTAGCAATCATCTCCCACATGTTAAAAAACCCGTGATATATTGTGACACTTCAACCAGTACAGTGTTTGTGACTCACGCTGTTGACCGTTTCTGTGTAAACAAGACACCCTCTGTCATCCAATCTGGAGCTGAGGTCAATCTCTAAAGATATCTGCTGCAAACTTGGACACAATGTCTGAAGCTGAGGACTTTGACCGTCAAATATTGACTCGAGCAAAGTCACCCGCTTTATGTGGGAATGATGTGAGGTTATTGAAGGGCCTGAGTCACCTGTGTCTCTGCTTTGGTGTGTTTTTTTTTATAACAGGAAGTCCTAAGATTCAAGATGGAGGAGGGGTATGAACTCGACCTGACGTATATCACGGAGCGCATCATCGCCGTGTCCTTCCCCCGGGGGTGCACGGAGGAGATCTACTCTCACAACCTGAAGGATGTCACGCGAATGCTCAAGTCCAAGCACGCAGATAATTACCTGGTCAGTGCCTGTCTGTGGGCTGCTCGCTGTCTGACCGTGAAATGAGCTGAGGTGTCAAAGTGCAAACAGTATTGATGTCAAGGCTGATGGGCTTTTGTGGGATATTGACATGAGAGTATTGATCTCAGTAGTTTATTTTTCACTAGTGTAAGAATCAGTGTTGAAGCAGAAAGCAGTTGCCTTGGAGACAATGTTTAAAGTCATGGGTTTGTTGTATGTTTTCTTTAGATTATCAACCTGTCAGAGAAGAGACATGATCTCACTAAAATGAACCCCAAGGTAAGTTTATGTTTATTTAATATAAACTAAGCTAATAACAGGATGAAGAACAAATACAAATGATTTTAATGGCAAAATGTTTATCCTCTTTGATTAGCTGTGTCTTAACAGTATAATATTTTTTGGTATTGGATATCATAGAGCGCTAATGTGTCCGTTTACAGTGAATGATGTGTTTTCAGACTCTAGATACAGGCTGGCCGGACATGCACGCGCCACCTCTGGATAAGATCTGCACTATCTGTAAAGCCATGGAGAGCTGGCTCAACGCCGATGCCCTTCATGTGGTGGTTATACACTGCAGGGTAAGCGTCTGTGTCTCGGTTTGCTTGCATAATTTATCAACGACTCCAGATTTAACATATTGTAATTATTTTGGCATTCCACATTTCCGCTTGAAGTCGATAGGACTTTATATAAACTATGATGTAACGTGGCTCGGGGCTCTGATAGTGGCCGATAGCTATAACCTCCACTTGTCATGTGGGTACGGCCGTAAGCCTTTTGCGTTGAGTACCCCACATGCAAACACAAGGTAATGTGTGCTTTAGATAAACATGGTTGGTATCATTTCGCTAGAATTAAGCAGCAAGCCACTAGCAGTGTGTGTGAAATGAATTGCTCAACAAACTTTCAATCTCGTTTTTCACCTTACATCAGATACAATGTTCTCAGAAAGCAATTAGCCCTGCATTTTTCTGCCGATATAGAATGTGACTTCCTCCTGAAGCTCCTCCTAAAACCATACCATACGGTGCCATACGCCGATTCTGTGCTTGGAACTGTCCGAGCACTCACGTGCACCAACGTACAGTTGGGGCCAAGTTAAAGCAATTTCAGATTAAGCGGCAATGTGTAGGCTTTGTGTCCCTTTGTCCCGCTGTACTGACGACCCAGTTACACCACCGGACCAAAGCACCTTTGGGTGGTGCTGGTGTTATCGACTGATTAATCGGCTATTGGCTTTTTCCTGCTCCAAACTATCGTTATTACGTATATCAGCCGTTAAAAATCCACTATTGGTCGACCTCAAATTTCTGCTGTCCTTTTTTTTGTTAAAACTCCTGAGAACTTCTTGAATATTTTAAGTATTTGTGACATTGAACTCAAACAACCTCTAAGGACACATTCACACTGGCGCTATTTGGTCCGCTTTAAATGGACCTTGGTCCGCTTCCATGGATAGTTCGGTTCGTTTGGAGTGGTGTGAACGCTCTGGTGCGGACCAAACGAGCGAAACCTGGTCCGCTTGAAAACTTGGGGTCTTGGTTCACTTGCAAGTGAACCCTGGTGCGGTTCGCTTACAGTGGGAAATGCAAATGGACTAAGAGAGGAACGAAGAGAGGAAGTGGACCAAAGAGAGGAAGTGACGTAGAGCGTATTGCATTTTGGTGTGTGGTGTTTTTTTGTGGTGACCAAGCCGGCTGAAGGGGATGGATTTCCGTTTTCGGTCCTGGCCAATCGATGAGCCGGGTTTTCTTCTTACTCATGCTTTTTTTCTTCCTGGTCAGTGGTCGTTTTGGGCAATCCGCCCCAAAAAAACAAGCAGCTTTTGTAACTGCGTGACGTTGTCCAGGCAATTTGGTCCGCTTCAGTAAGTGCAGTGTGAAAGTGAACCGAACCAAGTGAAGGTGTGACATTTTTCGCCATCCCCCGGCCTATCGAACCGAGTCCCCCACACTATCCTGGTGTGAATGTGCCCTAACTTACATACCTTCAGGGTCATGGGGTCCAATACAACCTTCTAAAATAGTGTGTGGGGACATATCCCCCGTGTCTCTCATGTAAATTACACCCCTGGATACAGATTTGTGTCGTGAAATAACCAGTAACGTTCTAACGTTTGCAGACAATAGTGTGTTTATTAGGAAGATAATTCAGAAAATAAGTATTTAAGGCCTTTTTAAACTGAGTAAAGTGCTGCATTTGTGGTGACCATCTCCCCCTCCTCATCCTCTCTTTTGTCCTCAGGGCGGCAAGGGTCGAATTGGTGTCGTCATCTCATCCTTTGTGCATTTCACCGACGTATCAGCCAGGTAATTACCGCCATGTGTTACATTCCTCATGTTACTATAAATGTTGTTGTTTGCTCTGAAGTCAGGATTGATCATAATATGAGTGAGTGCACCCACTCATTGCTGGCAGCGAACGATGTCAACAACAACCCACAACAGTTCATCAGACTTATTCCGTCGACCACAAGAAAGTCATCGCCTAACCACGGCTGATTTATTTACCTGCTTTCATTTAGGGTCCAGGTGATTCAGAGGGTGAGTCAAAGAAAAGCCCCCTCTTTCACATTCAAAGGGAAACCACACAGTTTAAGCCATGAATCACCCCGTATTGGATTGCATGAATCAACTTGGAAACATGTTAGTTACTGTAATAGCTTCTGGCCACAGTGTCAGTTTCATGAAATCTTTTCATCGTGAAGAAAACCGATTCTAAATTTCTAACTATTGTCATTGTCTAAGCCCTAAAGTAAAGAGACGCAGCAAACATTAGGAGAGGCGGCCTGGTGTTATGCCCCTGTGTAGATCCTTTCTGCACACAGTAGTCTTTGTGGCATGAGCACACATCGGCCTCCGATTTAGCCTCTGCTTCCCTTAGTGTTTGCGTCCCGCTGAGGAAAACTGGGCCGGTAAGGCGAATGTGAAAGACAGACAGCAAAAAGAGGTAGAGGAAGAGATAGGAAAACAATGAGGCAGATTTACAATGGAATAGATTCACGGGGGGGAGCAGAGGGAGAGGGCCAGCGAGCGAGAAACAGAGCTGTGGTGAAAAGGCTCCAGCGCCTGTTGGTTTTAGGTCTGTCTGAATAGCAGAGCTGTGCACACACTCTGGCCTCTCTCTGTCCTCCTCTCCCCCTCCATGTTTACTTAAGGCTGGCATTCTCTTCCTCTCTGCTGGAATCCCCTGTCTCTCCGGTTACTTTCACTCTTGTCCATTATGCGTGTGTATGCATGTGTGTGTGTTGTCCTAATTTAAGTTAAGGTTAACACCATTCAATTATGAAGCAGCAGAGTGTAATCTCTCTCTTGAGTCATAATTACCTCAAGTGTTTAATGGGTCTCACTGTCTCCCTCAAAGTGCTGATCAGGCGTTGGACCGCTTTGCGATGAGGAAATACTACGATGATAAGGTCTCAGCTCTGATGACACCTTCGCAGAAACGGTAAGACCCAAAACTTGAGCACGCCCTTCTGTATAGCAACATCTAACTGTGTGTTGTTTGACTGGTGCTTTGTCGACCCACATCCAAACACATTCATGTCCCAGGCACACCTGATTCAATACAAACTTTACACATGCTGTTTGTCTATTTTATTCACTGATAAACCTGTCACTGTGGATCATTGTGATGGGAATGGGACCCCATGGTGACCTGGTGTAATCTTAACCCTGTGTGTCAATGTGAACCACCTTCCCCTTACAATCGTGGGTCTTTAGTGGGATTAATAGTTGTGCGTCAGCTCTATGCAGAGCCTACGCCGTAGCCTACGTCGTTGTGTACATTTATACTTTTGTTCCAAAACACTAGCTGGCGGCAGGGTTTTTGTGAAGTGCTGTGAAGATTAGCTGATTCAAAACACACCCATTAAACACTTAATAGCAACAATTTCATAAGTACACAAATCAGCTTCACTATAACTCGCAGCATTCACAGACAAAGCACTTGTCTTTATCTGGACACATTTACCCCACAGAAACAACATGCTAATATTTTTAGCACAAGCCTATGGCATTTTACATTGTGTAAATTAGCCTAGCAGCTAGCAGACTTTTCCTCTACTCATATGAAGTCAGGGACAACAGCGACATTTAACAAATTCGGCTCCATTACAACTCATAAGTTTCACTGACAAAATAACTGTCTCATACTAAACATGTTTTCCAAACATATATAACATGCTAACGTTATTAGCACAACCCCAAGGTATTTTACATTGTATAAATTAGCCTAGGGACTAGCGGAGATTTCCTCTGCTCAAATGAAGCCAGGATAAATCACACACAAGACTTAAAATGCTATTTTTGTGGAGGCTTCACAATTTGTTGTTTCTTATCTGTGAAATTAAAGTAAATAAAAGCTTCGTTTCCACTGAGGGAAATGATTTCAGCTTATGCAGAGCCTATGCCGTAGGTACAGTGTCCTACAAAGCACATTTCATTTGAAGCCTAACTTCGTTAACATTAAATATTGTCTTAAAGGAACAGTTTGACATCTTGGGAGATGTGCTTATTCACTTTCTTGCCGAGAGCTAGATGAGAAGTTCAATACCAGTCTCATGTCTGGACATTAAATCTGAAGCTACAACTAGCAGCTGATTAGCTTATCTTAGTATAAAGACTGGGGAAGGGGGAAACAGCTAGCTCCCAGATTATGAAGCTAACCAGCTGCTGCTAAGCTTCATATTCAGCGGACATATTCAAGACATGAGAGTGGTTTTGATGTTCTCATCTAACTCTGTAGAGAATAAGAATATTTTCAACTGTTGTGAAGTCTGAGAAAATAACCCTGATGATGTCATAGCGATGTCATCAGGGTTATCTCAGTTTTGGTTTGGAGGTTACAGTTTTTAATGAAGTGTCTGAGTTATAAACTAAACGCTACAGTTCGAAAGATGTGGATATTTGCCAAGCAGGGTAAAATAACATCATCAAGTTGCGTTATGGGAAGTGTAGTATCTAGTGTTTGTGGAGCTTGACCCATACTAGGGATTAAAAGGCTGCATATCTTGGCCCTGTTTTGCACTTTTTGCTTCGGAATATGCCTTTAACACAAACACAAAAAAATACAGTCTAAAAGTTACTGTTGTTAAATATCAGATTAAAAAAGTAAACAATACCCTTGGATCTTTAGCATGTTACAAGCGTCCTGCGTATTATTTACATCCACCTCTTTGCTCTCATGTCAGGTATGTTTGGATCCTCAACAGTCTTCTAAGTGGATCCATGAAGATCAATGCCTCTCCCTTGTTCCTGCACTGCATCATCCTCCACGGGATCCCAAACTTCGACGCCACAGGAGGTTAAACTCATATTGTTTACCACTACACACAGCTGCACCTCCCAATGAAAACACAGTCGCTGCCACCATGACGGCATAAAAGAACCCAGACACGACCACATCAGAGCTGGAGCAGTAAACACGATGGCGACTTATCTATACTTTATATATTTTTTCCAACACACATGCATGCTCAGACAGATAGAGGCACTTACATATAGAGAACTGAGGAGAAGAACTTCTTTATAGGTTCCCAGTAAACCCATGGGAACTCACACCCATGTTTGCATGTAAATTGCTGTTTTCGCTAATTCCACTAAAACAACAAAGGTCTCCGTCACATCATGGAGCTGAAATCCCTTTCTCACAACAGCAGCTTATCACACTTGGTGTGGGCAAAACAATCTGACTACCTATCTTGCTTCAGGCTACTAAAGATCATGCTATCAGAGCCATATTATTGATCTGATAATTTATCTTTTTCTCTGCAGTATGTCGTCCATACATCAAGGTTTACCAGGGAATGCAAGCAGTGTATTCATCTGGAATCTAGTAAGTAGCGCTCACATGTGGTGCAGTAATTTGTTTACCTCAAAGAATATTGGAATACATCAAAGCAATTTCCTGTTTTACTTACTTTAATGTTGATTTTAACTCCGAGTTGCTGCTTTCTGTAAATGTTTGTGACTGCTTCCAAACTCTGGCTCACTTTGACTCACTTTTCCGTTGTTTTCGTTCCAGTCACATCGGTCCCAGCCACAGAGACCGTGTATGCATCACACTGGAGCCGGCCCAGCTTCTAAAAGGAGACATCATGGTAGGAAAAAAAACACAAGATGCCTTCTGTGAGTTTCTAACATCACTATTTAGATTGTTTTAATCACAACATTTTTATTTCCAGATTAAATGCTATCACAAGAGTGACGTAACTTCAGAGCGTGAAGTTATTTTCCGGCTGCAGTTCCACACGGGAGCAGTGCAGGGCTACAACCTGATGTTTGAAAAAGAAGACATGGAGACTGCCAACAAAGGTAGAGCTGAAAAAAAAAAAGGCAGGTCTCAACGTGCTAGTTTACGGCGACTCCTCTGCTTCTCGCTGCATCTGCAGGGCTCAGTCTGGACTTAATTTAGCCTTGGCACTTTGAGACCAATAATCTTGTTTTCCCAAACATGTTACGTGTACTGAGAGAATCCTGTTCGCAGGCACCACCATTCATCCTTCCTCTTCTGAATGGCCACACTAATGGCATTCCTGTGTGCTTACATTCCAGATCCCAGATTTCCAGATTATGGCAAAGTGGAGCTGGTGTTCTCAGAGGGACCAGAGAAGATCCCAGGTAGATTCCTAACTCTTGAGTTTTTCTCAGGAGTTTCTCTCTACAGGGAGAGGTAGTTGGAAAAGCAGATGCAGAGCTTTCTCAGTTTTCCCCGTGGTGTTGTCCTGTGCTCCGTTCCTCCCCCTCTGCCCCCCCGGTGAGAAGGGATGTGGAATGCTGCAGAGGGGAAATGTAGTGTGAAGTGTGTGCTGACAGAGAGGTAAAGAAGCACAGCATGGGCTGCCCCAGAGCCCCACAGGAGTGAAAGTATTGCTGCATTTCCACTGCACGGAACAGGACAACTGGACTCACCCTGTTTTGGTTTTCCATTGGCAAAAGTTGTGCATAGTACCAGGTAGTGTGTTTTGGTATTATCTCTGTTGAGGTTCCAACGAGCTGAGCTGATACTAAAAGGAGTCAAGACACTGATTGGTCAGAGAGATCGTTACTAGACATGGGACATCCTGCACAAACACTTTAAAACTGTTCCACCCACAAAACTACATACACTATGCCACACAATTTACAAAGCGCATACATCATTGCAGATAAGAGGATGTGGCGTTTATCATGTTGGAGATGATGGCATGGTAGTTTCACTCAGAGTAGCTGTGGCGACTAGCTGAGGATCTTGCCTATGCTGAGGGGGCACAATCTGCAGTGGAAAACAAAAGAGAAAAAGACCTAGTACCAAAAGCGAGTCGAGTGGAGCTGAACTAAACCATGCAGTGGATATGAGGCATATGCTGTGTGGGTCTCTGTATGTGTCATATGTTGCATTTATTTGCTTCAGTGTCTATTAAATACAATTCCTGTAGCATAGTTAAAATACTTTGGCAGCATGTGATGGTCTTTTGATCAGAAATGTGATATTTCCGGTCATTGTTGTCCCCCAGCAATGTGATGTAGATATGATTTCCATCTACAGCAACAAGGGTAAAAAATAAAACTTGTTTGGACTTGGTTATTATCTCATGATTTAACAGCTCGATATCACTCTCACATCTGTGCGGTGAATACGAAGCTACAGCCAGGAGAAAGTTTGCTTAGCTTTGTATTAAGATTGGAAGCAGGGAAAACAGCTAGCCTGGCTCTGTCCCAAGGTAAAAAAAACAAAACAAAAAAAACCCCCAAAAACACCTCCAAAGTGCTTTAATTCAAACTACACATTGTTTGTCTAATCCTTACCAAAAAAACCTGTAAAAATGACTTTTTGCTTACGTTTGGACAAAGGCAGGCTAGCTGTTCCTCCATTTTTCCAGTCTTTGTGCTAAGCTAAGCTAAGCTAAGCTAACACATCTGCTGGTTGTAGCATCATATTTAGCATACAGACATATGAAAGGTGTTTTAGTTTAGTTTATTAGTTTGTTAGACTGTTGAACCAGAGCAAGCTACATAGCTAATTTTTCAATAGAGATCAATACAGACAGTACAGTACAAACAATTAAAAGCATAACAATTTGCAATGGGAACATTTTGCAAATTTACAGACAGTACATCACATATAAAACAGCTGATTCCATACAAAAGGAAGCAAATAAGCATATTTCCCAAACTCTTCCTTTAAGTCTTTTATATTGGAAAATCTATTGAAAATATGAGGGAAACATTTGCTTTTAAGTAGTAAGATTAGTTGATAATCAGGACTGGGTGATAAGAAGATCATACAGTGCTATAACACAGCTCCTCTGAAAGTTTATAATATGAAATTATTGCCCAACCCTTAATATGTAACCCATCCCTCGAGCCATGACAGATGTTACAATGGCCAAGATACAGAATCTAAAATAATGCTGTTTTTTTTGGGTCCAGGTGCAGACAGGTGGCAAAATGGGGCGGATGTTATCGTGGACTACAACACGGCAGATCCTCTAATCCGCTGGGACTCCTATCAGAACCTCTGTGATGGTGAAGGTACTGTTACTAATCTGCTGCATTAGTCACCACATGACTCACAAGACATGATAACAACGCCAAGATCTGCCTAATGAATCAGACTCCACCTGACTGAAAATACCAGTGGCTGTTTTATGAATGGATCAAGTATGCTTAGGGTGTTACTGTTTGGTATTCGGTGTGTTCCTTCTGTTTCACAAACACACACACACACAAGCTCTCTTTTTCTCTCAGGGAGTTAACACAGCGTGACAGGTCAAGTGCTCGATGTTACTGAGGGACTGCAGTGTGATTGCATTAACATGCGCACACGTTCACCGCTAACTTCGTTTACGTTGCGCCGCTAACGGGAGTTATTACTCATCGACCCCAGGCGGGCAGGCCCTGTGGAAACGAGACTATATTTTGGTGAGGGAAGGAAAAAGAAGCCAAAAATGTACCTTGATGTAAATGCAGTATGATGGGCATGACAAGCAGAGTTGTTTCTGTGTGATGGATAGGGAGGAGTGTTGTTGTATGTAGGGAATGCAGGGTTCAGAGGAAGAGCAATTAGTTCTCAAGAGATTTCTATTTTGTTGTTTCATCAAATGAATAGGCATGCTTTAACCATCCCACACACACACACACACACACACACATAGGCTCACACTCAGAGCCACCCTGTCGGGGCGTCCCGTCCTAGCTGTGGTTGTTGCTTTCCACTCAACCACAGAATTCACAACAACCTCCCAGAATAGAGCGACGTGGTGGTAGCATTAAAACACAGATCCACCCTTTCCCAGGATTCATTGAGTGTTTTTATAAGCGCAGTTCAGCTTGATGAAAATGAGCTGGCTCTTTTTATTTTCATTTGAAATACCCCAACATGTCCATATATACTTTTACGTGCACCTCTGGGAATGCAATAAAGAAGCAGAACGCTCAAATTTAAGAATTCATCAAAGCAAAGCGGAGACATTAACAAAGGGGCAATTTTTCCTCTTGCCTTGATTCTGAAGCATTCATGTGGGATATTTACAGCCTTGTTTTCTCATGTAAACACTACATCTGAGACGGGAGATGAGGAGCTTTGTTGGAATTCTGCATCTACTTACCAGCAGTCCTCCAACAGAGCCAGTCTGACTCTGAGGGGCTGTCACTCAGAGGAAGTCTAAAAAAAAGTTTGCCACCGTAGTGCTAAGGTTGTGAAAAGAAAACCTCATTTACTTCAATGGATTTTGGTCAATTGTTTATCCCCACGTGTGAATGGAGAATTTTAAAAGACTGTTTATCCAGAAAGCTTGTTTGCTTTAGTTTACTGTCAAAGGAGGTTGTTGTCTTTGTGTAGCTCGGCTAACAGCTGACTGCAGACATGAATATTCGATAGGGAAGATTAAAATGTGAAGTGCTGAATGGTAAACTGCTAGTGTTATATAGCCATGCAGATAGTTCGTGAAACAATATAGACGGGTGGAATTAATTTGTGGGGCTTAAAGCACTGAAAACTGATATTTAAAAAAAAAAGTAAACACCAACATTTCTTTCCAGAAAAGGTCTGGAGTAATCTGGGTCTCAACGGCTTTCATAGATACTGTTTCTCTGGTAGAATGTAGTTCCAGTGAAAACAGTTCACAGCAGCAAACATTTGATATCTCAGTTATACAAAAAAATACAAAACTCAAAAAATTACAGGCCATAATAAAAATAAATAGGAGACCCGGAGTCTCATTTTTAAACAAGGCCTAAAAGAGGCTCAGGCCACTGCCCACGGAAAAGTTGTGATCTATTAAAACAGACTTGATGGGAGAAACTTTGACACATGCTTATTTTGGAGACATTGGCGACACAGATGGTGAGGTGGAAGCCTGATTGTAGACATTGTCGAGTATTTCTTGGCGCCTGGCATTTTCAACTTTTGTCTGTACATACATTTTTAGTATGGATCCTATGCATTGTTTTATAAATGAGACCGCTGGAGTTAAGTGAGGAAGGGCATTGTAATTAATAGGAAAACCCCCAATTCATGGTCCTGGCGAGACCTCTGTTGGAAGAACATAATCTAATCTTAAGTGCTATATCGTAGGCAACTGGACTTGAGCTCTTAGTTTCGGAGTCGACTCTGAAACTGAGAGCTCACATGTGACCCCTACGACTCTGCAAGGGTTCACACCCACACAGGGTTTAAAGCCTGCAACTCCGTACCAGTCATTTAGAACTGAAGAAGCGTCTTGGATGAGATGCGAAACATCTTCAAGCAACGCAAGCAAGTCCAGTTGCCTACGATATAGCACTTATGATTACCATGACCTGGATGACTGAGAATCTTGACCGACAACATAATCTAATATTCTGGGACCCCAGAAATGAAATTATAAAAAGCATCAGTGTGGTTGTTAGGTGCGCGTGGCCTGACGGAACTTTTTAGTAGGGCCTGACCGATACAGATTTTTTGGGGCCGATTCTGATATTATGGAATAAAAAAAATCCGATAACCGATTAAATTTTTATGTTTTTCAATTTAAAAAAAACCCTGAAATACCTGCTTTTGATGGCTTAAATATAGTTCAAACACTCGTTACAAAGATATAAATTGAAGGAAGAACATTTTACTATTTTCAAATACTTTATTATCAGAAATTGTGTGGAACAAGCAGCATATGAACAATTTGAACACAAAATAAATCAAAAATATGATGTGCAAAAAGGCAGTAAACCTCTGGGAAATAAAATAATCATGCAAAGTCTATATGAATTAAGACATTCACATGTATGTTCACAGTACCAGAGTTCTTCTTATTATTGCCAATTTAACAGAGGTAGGTTTAACACCATATGCCCTGCATTTTTATTAGTGATGAAAATATAAGTGTTAACATCGGTGTCAATCGGCCAACTTTTGGCCTAGAAAGCATTTGTTCATGGTCTTTCATTAAGGACTTTGCAATAACTGGAGAAGTGTAATGCTCACTCCTACCCTTATAGGTGTGGGGGGAAAAAAGTACAGCATAGTATTGCAATAGTTTTGTGTGGCAATATCATATCGTCTCACATAGCTAAAACAGATGTTGACAAAGTTTTTCTCTAGTGACATAATTTGCAGTTTGAAAAAGGTAATAAATTGCAATATATTTTACGGCAACATATTTAAAATCTCAATAAGAATGTATCGTGACTTAAGTATTGTGATAATATCGTATTGTGGATCCTCTGGTGATTCCCACCCTGAATATCTCTTCATATAAAATACTAAATTCCAACCCAAGGCCAACTGTGAATGCCTCAGTGAGAGGAACAATCATCCCCATGTTCTGTGATAGTGCTCCAGCTATTGAGGCTTCCGGTCAGATATACTGCAGATGTGTTGTATCCCAATGATAAAACACTGTATCACACCAGTACTTCTCCTCTATTTAATCTCCTTGGCATGAGCTAGGGATGACTGGACTGTAGTTGTCAATGAAATAAACTGTGCATAAAAGTTAGACAAGGGAAGATAACAAAATCTATGGTGTACCTGGAGTAACTGAGATTCCTCTGCAAGGTACTCAAATTTTTTGTAAATTTAAAATTAAATGTACTATATCTCAAAACTTTCTACCAATAGGGGCATATGAGAAAATGTATATGATGGAGTTTTCCCTCCATACACTCTATATGTACACTATGTCCTGTACAAAGTGCACACAGAACTTTATGAGATAATAATTCCCAGAGGGCTGTCGTCTACACATCGGAGGCACATGTAGAAGCTTGGGCGGAAGAACATGGGGATGATGATCATCATTATGCATCCGACTCACGGTTTTGGCATCCAGGAGGTGCGGGATGGTAGTAACTGAGAAGGAATGGGAAGGGTTAGGTAATTGCATATCTATACACAACCAGATCTCCTCCTGCGATACGAGAGCAGCTTGAGGAACGGTTCTGGTTTCGCCGCTCTCTGCACTGTAATTGGTGGATTATTCAGGGACTGACCATACCACAACAGCCAACATGATGAATGCTCGATATAAATGCTTTGACTGGTTTTCGTAAGCTAAGAACATACTTGGTTAACCATTCTTGGGTTTGTTAACACCAGTGTAAACCCAATAGGTGAAACAGTTTTTAAAACAATTGTTGAACCCCATAATTGAGTTTAGGGCACATCTGTTTTTTTTTGCTGATATTGTTCATGAGGACGGCAGGCATGCAATTTCATGACACACAAGAGTGAGAGAAAAACAACTTGGCTGCTGCTTCCAGAGCTCCAAGTACAAGGCAAGGATTGCTTTAATTAAAAAGTGTCTTTTTACAGAGTGAAAAAGTCTGGAGCTGCAGGAATGTTGTTTTCTTTCTCTGATCCTCTGTGGGCCGCCCTCTCTTTTTCTTTCTTTCCCTCTTTTATCCCCCCTTCGCTCCCCAGTGGGGTAGTCCCCTAATGCAGGGCAAGAGGTCGGGTTACTGCTTCCCTCCAGCCCGCCTCCTACCCTTAGTCCCGCCTCACTTGTTTACATTCCTCTGCCCTTATTTGGAGATCTCAAGGTCCCCCCTTGTGTGGAGTGCAAACACTCTCACCTTCTCAGCAGAGGAAGAAAGCAGGGGCCAACTTATTCCTACTCGTGATTTGACCCTGACCATTATCTGCTGGTTAGAAGCCATGACTGCTCTCGTGTGTCTGTGTTGCCTCTCCTCTGCAAGTTGTGTTTTACTGGAGACTGGGATTGTCTTGTGCGCATACCTGGTAGTGGCAGCGAAGGTAAGAGACTTTTCTTCTTGAGACAGATGGGTGGCCGTGAGGGGGAGGGAGGCAGGAGGATGACAGGGTTGACAGAGAGAGGAAAAAGATGGCCAGCACTGAGAAACACTGAGAGGGTAAACATCTGTCCCTAAAACCTGCTCGCACCTTGCCAGAAGGAATGTTGCGAGAGGGATTTGTTGGGAACCTCCTGGTGGGATTGACCTGCATGGAGGCCTGAGTTGAGGCCGTCAAGGCCGGATGCAGGTTCAACTCGTGTGTTTGTGCAAGCAAGGAGGGGGGCAAGCTATACATACAGACAGGAGCGTTTGGAGAGGGGGAGGAGGGGGAGCTTTTATCATGCGTGTCTGGTATTCAGATCCTCCAGTCATGGTTTGACTGAAAGGCAAGTACTTAAGGCGGCAGATTGAGGGAGACGCGTAGGAGTCATGTTCCAGCTCTCTTTTGTTGAGGAGAGAGTGACAGTGAAACAGCGAGCTTTACTTACTTGGCAACGCTGCTCACACGCACTCCTTCTCCAGCCCTCGTTTTGCGTGAGTCCAGGCTTTACTTGATTTTGCTTGTTTTCCTTTGTGATGGATTTGACTCTGCCTTCCAAAATTGACTGACTTCTGTGACTTTTCATTCACTTCTGGGGATTAAGGAGGTTGTTTGGACATATGCTGGGGGTCAGGGGGCAGGTGAGAGCGAGTAGGGGGCTTAATCACAGCAGGGTGAGGAATGCAGGGGTCAGACCCTGAAGATCCACAGCCGTCTGACTCTTGTAGCAGCATACAGGAGACTTAACATCTATTATATAACCTGAGCATGAGGAACACCTTTGTCTACATCGCACGCTGCATACACTAGCACCTTGGCAGTTCACCTTGTAGCCTGGTGGGAGCTGTTATGGCAAGAGGAATATATTTCCTTGAGTAATAATTTAGGTATTTTTCCAACACATCCAATTAGATGATCTGTTTGACATGTTGATTCACATATTTTTCTCTGTCACTGTACTAATATCCTAGTTATTTGTAGTCTGTTTGCTTTGTACTGTCTGGAATGTTGTCTTTGTGGGGTGAGGTGTGACTGCGAGTGTTTGAGCTTTTGTCTATAACAGATTCTGAATGATGGAGGTTATGGGGTGACGTGACTGTGCATGTTAACCGAGTCTTGTTTTGTCTGTGGTTTTGTGCCGCTTGTGTTCGTGTGAGTCTCTGCCATCTGTCTGTGTGTCTCTGTGTGTACGTGAGTCCATACCAGCTGACTGTATGAAGCGCTGCATCTCTTCTATTTTGCAGCGCCACGCTCTCAAGGCCTAACCCAGGACAAAGCGGCTACAAAGAGGAGCCCCGGCGGAGGAGAGGCGACGCTGGGCCGAGGGGCCCGCACAACCTCCGCCACCTCCAGCCCTGACCACAGCGACCACGCCCTCTCTGTCAGCAGCGACTCGGGCCTGTCCAGCACTTCTCTGTGGGCAGACAGACCCACGCCTGTGCCCGCCACCACCATCAGGCCTAACCAGGGCCCCAGCCAGCAGGAGAAGGTCCAACTGAAGCGCCTTTTAAGTGGCTTTGGTCTTGAGGACCCCTCACTGGGGGAGATGGGTGATCAAGGCCCCAGAGTGGGCATCCAGCACACAGTCCCAGCGCAAGTGCACATCAACGGAGACCCCAGACCCCGAGAGAGGGAAACGGACATCCTAGATGATGAGGTCATTACGGGTCATGATCTGCACAGTGTGGACAGCTTAGGGACCTTGTCGTCCTCCTGCCACAAGAGCAGCCAGAACTCCCTGCTGTCAGATGGTTTCGGTAGTCCTGGAGGAGAGGAGCAGCAAAGCCAAAGCCAGCACCACCTCCACCACCCTGCGCCCCCTCCTCTGGAGGAGTATGAGAGAGGCTATGCTGAGGCAAGAAGGGGCTGTATGAGCTCCAGGAGCAACTCCGTGGCCTCCGCTAATCCCAGTTGTGCCCCCATGCCCAAGCAGCACGTCTACAGACAGGGAAGCTATTCCACACAGTCCTGGGTTCGCCAGCAGCAAATGGTCGCCGCACAACAGTTTATCTACATGCCCGAGGATGGAAACGATACAGAGAGATACCCAGGGAACAAGCAAGGAGGCAGTTCCCCCAAAGCAAGCCTGCCCTCTGAACCACAGGGCCCTACCAGGGACATGACAACAGATGCTCTTAGGAACACGGCGCCCCACAAGGAACAGGCGACGATAAACAATAACAACAACAACAAACGTGACGAGGAGTTCAAATCTCTAACGAAAGACATTGACAACTCCATCGACCAGCTCAACCAGCTAATCATGGACCTGGATCCCTCATTCATGCCGGTGGCGAGCCAAAGCAGCATCAAGAGGAACGGCGGGACGCACGTGAACGGCTCAGTCTCCAAATGCCCGAACGGCATCAATCTAAGATTCAACGATAATAATGCAGCAAGCCTGAAAAACACACAGCAGACAGGTAAGACCGTCAGACAGTCTGGGTGTGGTGGTGATGATGTGGTGTGGTCTGGAAGTGTGGTCGTGAGGAGAAATGTGCGACAGTCATCATGAAAGCGGTGAAGTTGTTTTGCTAGAAATAAACAGGGCAGAGATGCAAGTAATAAAACAACTTTAATTAATGTGAGGAAGATTCCAAAACAAAGTAGTGTCTCTCCAACAGCATCAGCTTCCCTTCCCCTTCGCTGCAGAGTTAGCTCAACAAAGCACTCCTCCTCTCCCTCTCCCTCCTGGCGTGTTTTAGTGGCAGAAATAGCAGGGTTGTTGCCAGGTTTTCAGATGTTTTCAGTATGATTCTGAGGAAAGAGCGCCGTCCAGACTTGTCTGTATAGCTATCTGACTAGAGGATCAGTACGGTACACGCAGCGAGGGAGAGCAGCTGTCATCGACCTCTGTGAACATTGCCGTCTCTCAGTGTTTGATTATAGAGGTTGCATACTGAGGAATACAGATATTTACCAAATCAAAGTCCGTAACGTTGTGTTTCCAGTGGAACTTCCCACAGACTGACTGCTTGTTGTTGTGTGTAGAAGAAGTTTGGAGAATTGCGTTAAACACACGCAGCATTTCTTTCATTTAATGTCAGTCATCTTTAATAGATGCTGTCTGTGTTGTTGTTTTATGTTCTCATAATTTTTAATTGTCTCATTTGATTATTGTTGTTTGGTTTGTTGTGCAGACAGAGGTTATGCAACAAAGCTGATATCTACCAAAATTATTTCGACGTTGTTCATGGTGAAACTGATTCCAGGAGCCGATTCAAGGATGCAGTCTATGAGCTCAAAACACTGTAAAAGAATTCCCATTGCTTGTTTAAATGATTCTGTGTCTGCTACCAGCAAGATTTAAAATGTTAGAGAAATTTCAAGCTTACAAAATTCCCCTCTGACCAATTTTTTATATCAGATTTGGCTCACCCTCACAGGTTATCAAGTTCAGCACTATAGACTTGAAAATATTCATACAACCTCTTTTTTTTCATTCTTTAGCTAAAAACCACTGAGGCATTGAAAATGCACAAAGCTGCGTGGGTGTTAGCAGCGCATGAATCACACTCCAGCATGTACATGTGGTTGCAGGGGGCACAAGATGGGGAGGCCTGAGGAATTTCCAAGGGAGGAACAAGTGAGGCCGGAGGCAATGTTTTTTCCATGCGATTCCAACGGTGTACCTGTCTGTGCAAATCAACTACACAGAAGCGTCATTCCAAGAAACAAATGCTGAAGGCTATAACTTTTTGCTAATTTGCAAATAACCTACAGGAAGTAGTGGATTGTTTTTAATGTAGGTCTTTCATCTGTTTGCACCGGTGATGATTGGAGCAATGGCTCGGGGACATTCTGCCCAGCTGTGTTATTACATGAAATCGGAGGAAAAAGCTGTTTATCATAAAGCAAGGCTGGTGAAATTATATTGATTTTATGAATGATTCATGTGGACTGTTGAAAGCAATTCAATCTGCAGTGATGCTTTTTGGCTTAAATTTGCATTCAGTATCAATGTAACTAGACCAGTCATGCTTTTCCTGCTGGCATCCTCGCATCATCGCACCATGCCTCCATGCTGTCATTGTTTTTGCTGTGAAGAAAAAGAGAACATGGAGATGGATGAGGACAGTTAATATATCATAATGTGTCAAGGGGACTGGTGCTGACTAACAGCAACTGATGAGAGGCGACTCTATACTCAGGAAGGTTGGAGGTGCTCTCCACCTGAGGCTAAAGTTAAGCTTGCAGAAGAAATTTGGTGCATTGCAAAAGTCTTCATATTTTATATCTTCAGTAACTGTATGACTTTTAGGAGGCAGTGAAATTTTAGTTGTATTTTTTATTGGATTGTTTAACAGTTACCATGCATTTGATCAAACAACATCAGGGCACAAGACCCATAAACATAGTGTTTGTAAAATGCACCTGCAGCCCCTGTTAATGTTAATAGCAGTACTCATTTGATAAATTATTTTAGTGAATGCAGTTAATGGAATACTTGACACATTAAGGAGTTAATCATGGATGCAAAAGTGCTGTAAGTGCCAATATAAACTCAAAGAGGACCTTCTATGCTTCCATATTTTCTTTCATATAGATCAGTGGTTCCCAACTGGTGGGTCACGGGTCCATTCTGAATGGACCACATGTGACGTACAGTGAATTTCCAGCACAGAGTTTTTATTTTGAAGTGCCGTTTCCTGCTGTAGAGTGAGTGAGAAACACACAGCAAACTAGCTTGAAACAGGGCCAAACGCAAGTATGATGCTGAATATATTAAATTCTGTGGACCTTGAACTAATGACTAAGGACAAATCTGGACCCTGTGGTTGAACCAGTTGGGAACCACTGGTATAGATAATATTAAAGTGTCGGATATTCATATTAAACGTGTCACAGTTTCACATGATGAGGTATGTGAAAGTAATCCCAGTAAACAAAAACCTTGACAATTTGTGACAGATTTCTTTATGTCATCTCCGCAAGTGACATAGCCTACACTGCTACATGTAGCTACATGCTAAGATCAGGGAAACATGTAATCTTGGTTGCTGATGTTGTTGATTTCTCTAGAACATGTCCAGTTGTGAAGATTTTATTGGTGATTTTTTTGTGGTAGAACATGCTGCCATACTCTGTGACCGTCATTCCCTCGGTGCAAGCACACTGCTACATGTAGCCACATGCTAACATCACAAAATCATGTTATCCTGGTTGCTTTTGTTGTTTCTTTCACTCCGATTTTGGATCATATTCCTGCTGGTACATGTCCAGTTGTAACGACTCTGGTTTAGAAGCAATTATAGGTGATTTTTCTTGGTAGAAAGTAATGCTGTACATTGTTTCAGTCATTCTTGTGGTTGCAACATCAGTGCAGAGACAGCACGATATGGAAGTCCTGGAAACGCTGACCAGTTAGAGCAGGCTGTGCTCTATCAGGTGGTGGGTTTAAGAGACAGGTGGTGAAAAGCAACTTAGACAGAGGGCCAGTAAAGATGCTCTAGTACAGACGGTGTGAGGAAAATAGTTTTTTGAGCACTGAAGCATGTGTATGTTAGTATGAACCTTAAAATGAACATATTAGGTCCCCTGTAAAGCAGTCCTGCTCACTGATATGCAACAGCCTGATACAACTAGGGGCCTTTAAGGAGAGCCACTTCAGTGGAAATATCTCTGTTGCCTCACAATACTGTATTTATCCTCATACTGCCCAACCCTTCTCTTGAGGGTATATTAGGTTACAGAAATGATGGCGCTGAATGTGACTCATCAGAGAGAAAGAGAGTTTGTCTCCACCATTCAGAGCCACGCTTGCCTGTCTTTATGACTGTGTCTTATACCTCTTGTATAAAATCTTAAAAAAAAAAAAATGTAAGCACTGTGATGCATGCTCTGAGAATCTCTGCCATGCATGCACATTACTGTCTGTGTCATCCATACTTGCCCCAGACAAAGTGAGTAATGATCCCCCGGCATTAACACTTCTGCACCATTAGCATTCTTCAGGGCTGAGAGGTCAGAGCTAGCTGGGAGGGCTCAAATTAACACCCTGGTGCTGAGTGGCAGCACTCTTCAGAGTCGTCACAACATTGACCCCACACATACACACACACACACTCCACACCATCGAGCCCACCAGCCAGACCCCTGGCATTCCTCAGCTGTCCTCTCAAAACAGGACTGCAGGCAGGACGCCGGGGTTGGCAGTGTGGTGCTGTGACTTTATGGACGCACTAAATTCAGATGTCATCAAGAGAGTAGTCATTGAAGTAGCCACACCAGTTTACCTCATTTGTTTACATCAACATGTGAATTGAAATTAGCATGATTGTCAGAGCACACGATTCGATTTAGTGCAGTGCAGTAAAACAGAATTATAATTAATGAACTGAGCTGAATGATATTATGATGATATGATCTTGTATGTGTGTTACTAAGAGTGTAGTGGAACATATTTAATTGTCTTGAATATCAGTTTGATGTCCTCACTGTGACTTTGAATACATTTGTCATTGATATCAGAAAATACCTGTTAATATTGTGATCACTTTTTCAACCATGTTTCCCAACCCTAGCCTGTGACTTAAAGGGACAGTTCACCTCGAAATCAGAGATACATATTTTTCCTGTCACCTGTAGTGCTATTTATCAATCTGTACAGGTTTGGTGTGTAAAATCTCAAAATAAATGGCGTCCTCCTTGGCTGGGCTGTAACATCAGCTAATGTTTACATCAGGTTTACATCTCGTAGATGCACGCTTCCCTCTGCGCGGTGGTACAGTTGAAAGGTGTAGTTAAGTCGAAAGAAAATAGTTCCTACACAAAACTGCCCACAACAAGGCTTGTGGATTATCCTGAGCAACTGGGTCATGATTTCCGGAAAGAGACATTGCTGTTGAATTTTTCAAATGTGTTTTTTCGCCACTTTGAGCACCACAAGCTGAGTGCCATCTAGCTCCAATATATTTAAGAAAAGGCAGACATCTCTATGGCCGATATCTCAACACTTGGCAACTCATACCAAAACAATCTAGTTGATAAATAGCACCACAGGTAAGAGGAAAAATATCTTAAAACTTCAATTAAAAACTTAGTCCCTTTTACTAGCCTGGTGTGACTACACGTTTTTTTTTTTGGTTTTGGGGTGAACTATCCCTTTAATTCTAGAGTCAATGGACATTTAAAGTACCTTGTCCAGAAGAAAATGCAGTGTTGGTTCAAAGTGCTGGCATTTTCCTTTCACCGTCAACTAATTTACTTCCTTGAAATGAGTGCTGCCTGTAAATCTGTTACCGTTTAATGACGTGCTTGCTCCTGTCTATCTATGTGTATCCAGCTGTCCAGTCCAGTGAAGGGCGCGTGGGTGTCACGCGGAATCTGAGCCGCCAAGGAAGCGATGTCACGGATCACCCAGGCTTCTGTAACTCAGGGTGGAGTGGGCCAGAGGAGTACAGGGGTCAGCGGACGTACTCCCCCTGTGTGCCACAGTCTCAGGTAAATACAGCGTTTATAGAGCTTTCACATTAATGAATCATCATATCTTGTGTGTTTGGTCACATGTATGTGTTGTTTGTTACAGCACCCCATGTTGTACAGGACTGACAGTACTGACTACAGGGCCCAGGGCCAAGACATGGACAGCGGTGTCGAGGCCGGGAGTGACATGACTCCACCCACTCCCGCCTTCCCCATCTCTCCACCAACACCTTATGGTAAGTACCGTCTGTTTCCTGTCTCATTGTAAATAGGTTTCTTTTATCATTTGATTTTGCATGTACTTGTGACTCATTTGTGAGGTTTGATTAAATGTTCCCGTCTCCTTTGTGTTTTCAGTCAAAACTATGTCAGAATTTACTCACCTCAGGCAAACAACAGCTCCAAGCATGCAGTCTCACGGAGGCTACAGAACAGACCACGGTAGGTTCACATGTATGTATAACAGATGAATCTGTTGTGGTGATTCTTCAGTCTGAGGGAAGAACGCGGCCTTTCTCTGTGAACTTAAAAGCAGTGTTTAAGAATAGACACTGGAAAACAGAGCAGTGGTATAGAAGACAATTCTCCATGTAATTTGATGGTATATATTTAAAATGCAGAAATGTCATTCCATTGTGAACTAAAAATACTGATCTTGTGACCTTTTTCTTTGTCTGGATTTGAGACACCTTATCATAGGAAGTTAAACAGTTGACCAAGTTACAAAAAAACCCCTTTAAGACTGTTTCCTTTGTGCAACACTCCGAACATCCCCCCGAGCTTCTTTTAACTTTGCGTTTTTCCACTCAACCAATTAAAGCTAGTGAGTGACAAAAAGACAAGCTGTGAGTGTGAGGTAATTGCGAGCGTCTTCTTTCATGTGTGCCCTGTGACTGCATGTTTGGATCCTCTATCTCATTAGAACGCAGCTCTTTCAGGTCCCTCTTGCTTTACCTAATAATGGTGACATTGTTTGTGGAATTTCAGCGGTTTTGAGACTGAGGCCGAAAACAAAGACATCTCATAAATGCGAAAAGCAAGGGAGATTCCTGAACAGTCTCTGCCCTTTCTGTTTGGTTTTTGGAGAATGTCTGCGTGGTCACGGCCCAGGGAGAGAACTTTTTTTTAGACATAGCAGTGTTGTTCTTTAGATTAACACTGAGTCTGTTTTGTTTCCTTTTGTGTGGATGGTTTTCTGTATGGTGTTTATCTGAGGTGGAACACGCCCCGGCTATAAGATTGTCAGAGATGGGAAGAGTTGTGTATTTATAGCTTTTTGAAGCACTAGCATTTGAAGACTTTGATGTAAATTCCAAAATCCTTTGATTTTTTGGATTTTTTTGTGTTGTTTACTCAATGTTACAAGATATAATGTATCATAGAACTGATCATGTAATTGATTAAGCACCTGTCCATTTAAATTAATGGGTATCTTTGGTATTTTTCAACCTTGGGTCATGCTTTCATTGTCAATTTACATCCCATAAAAGTGCTTATTTTTGCAGCTGACAGGTTCAGACTGGTATTTTCAGATTGGTATTAATGTGGCAAGAGTCTGACAACATTATGGAAAGGATTCCTACAGAGATAGACCTTTTTGTTAAAGGTAGGATTTTCCAGTTGCTGTTTGTAAACACACATTCAAATTTGGCCCCTCCTATCAGGCTCAACTCTCCTGGGTGTACGGAGCCCGGAGGTACGGAAGAAGGCTTCACAGAAGAGGTTCAGGCAAGGCTCACGCTGGTGCACACTCGGACACGCTTGGGCACGGCACCTGCGCTCTCTCATTGGCTGGGGAAATCTCCGCCCAGAAGCGGTCCGAGCTCACAAAAACATCAAAATACAGTTAAATGGCAGGAGCTCTGCAAACAGAGTCACCACCACACATGAGTAGAAGCCCATAGGTGATGATTAAGCAGGATTTCATTTGTATATGTCTATATTTTGTTTTGTTTGAAAATCCTCCAGATCCTACCTTTAAAGTAAGATCCTTTTGGTTCAACCAGACACGGCTTCAAAATTGCGATTGCCACCAGACTCCATTTCAATAAGCAGTAATTGTATTATCACAAAACACACTTTATTGAAACAGACAAAAAAAAAACCCCACAAAAAACATCTTGGTTCATCTTCCCACAGTTTCAAGAATCACTGCCTCTGGTTTGGTTGAAATAAACCCTTAATTCACTTAGTTAGATGTAAAAATAGGCCGGCTCTATACACAGGCAAGCTGCGAGCGTTTAGACACACAGAGTCGGATTGGCGAGTTGATCCATCCATCCATCTTCTAACCGCTTCATCCTCTTGAGGGTCGCCGGGGGGCTGGAGCCTATCCCAGCTGACATTGGGCGAGAGGCAGGGTACACCCTGGACAGGTCGCCAGACTATCACAGGGCTGACACATAGAGACAGACAACCATTCATGCTCACATTCACACCTACAGACAATTTAGAGTTATCAATTAACTTAATCCCCAATCTGCATGTCTTTGGACTGTGGGAGGAAGCCAGAGTGCCCGGAGAGAACCCACGCTGACACGGGGAGAACATGCAAACTCCGCACAGAGGGCCCTCTTGCTGTGAGGCGACAGTGCTAAACACCACACCACCGTGCTGTCTGCGAGTTGATCCAAGGTGCCCAATTTTCCGGTAGTCATATTGGCGGAACCTTTTTAGTTTAAAAAGGACGAGGCGCCCTTCCGCCAGTGGAGGGGCTATTGATGACTTGTGGGAGGAGCTGTTGATGACGCCGCACGTGCGATCGTCTGGCGGTGGATAAACAGCAAACAGCTGATAGCAGGAATTAGCGAGCAGCTAGTAGCAAGAGGGAAATGCAAACCTGACAGACACTGTAAAGATGAGCAACTGGGGAGACAATGAATTGCGCGCCCTCCTTGCCCTCGCAAATGAAGAGGCCATTAACAGTCAGATGACGGGGACGGTGAGGAATGGGCCGACTTACAAGAGAATCGCTGAAGGACTGACCAGCCGTGGCTTCCCTTGGAGTACGTCACTGTTTACGTCACATGCTGAGCTACATGTTTTGTTACTTGCTCACGCCCCCCATTGCCCCGAAAAAGGCGCATTCTGTATAAACAAAAGTAGGTAGGCGGCAGTTTGCTACACTCCCCGGTTTTGTTTTTATACTGCCAATGCTGAAAAAAGACTGATTGAGCTTTCCTGCAAATTTGCACAATTCCTATTTAAAAAGGGCTATTGCTTCATTATCTGTAACTGCTTATCCCAGCTGACACTGGGTGAGAGGCGATGTGTACCCCCGACAGGTCACCAGACTATCACAGAGCTGACACATAGAGACAGACAACATTCACACTCACATTCACACCTACGGCTAATTTAGAGTCCCCAATTAAACTAACGTGCGTGTCTTTGGACTGTGGGAGGAAGCCGGAGAACCTGGAGAAAACCCACACTGACACTGGGAGAACATGCAAACTCTGGGGGAGTCTGGGGGAATTGGTGGTGGTGATTTCGAGGCTGTCCCTGGTTAAACAAAAAGGATCTTACTCGTATACATAAGGTTCTATCTCTGTAGGGATCCTCTCCATGTTTTCAGGCACTTAGAATTATCATCTGAACACACAAAGACTCTGAAGACAAACCATGGGACAATAGGGTCCCCGTTGACAAAGCTACCCATTAAGTTAGCTGTGTTTTATTTGGCATGTTTTTGGCTCAGTGTTATCACAGAAGATTGTACGTGTCTGTAACCACCTATACACACATAGATAATCTCTCCACACTTCACTTTTCCTCTCATTTCCATTCCACTCTGACCTCTTACAGACTTGTTGCTATAGTGATCTACAGCATGCCTAAAGGTTGTAGGGCCTGGGAGCAGATTTGTGCCCATGCTGTGCCTCTTACTACCTCAGACACCCAGGCAAGAATCACCACATTCAGTCCCGCCACATCTCCATGGTTACTGTTGGTCAGGAGGCATGACACAAAACACTTTTCTTCTCCCATGAAAGTGTCTCTGTGTACACAGAGGGGAAATAGGGACAAGAACAAACCAGCAACTCTTTTGGCTTTACACCTCTTGAAGTAACCCAGAGAGAACTTCGCTGTGAAGCAGAGGTTGGAACATGAGCTTTTAGATTCGGGGCTGTCGGTGTCTCCGGGCTATGATTGATGAAGCATTTAGATAGTTATGTTGAAGGGCTTTTCATTTCTAGCTTCGGTGGAGTCTGATTTGTTGACTCCGTGGGTTGTGGCAGGGGTAAGTGGTGATTGGGTTTGAATGATGGCTGGGTTCAAGGCCATGTGGACCGTTTTTATTTCATTTCAACTCCAGTATTGATTGTTTGAAACTGGACAGGATTCAGAGCTGTATCCCGAGGGATTTTGCATTATACAGTTCTACTTATCGTAGCATTTTGTTCATGCTTATTTTAGTTTTTAAAGTCTGTTTCGACTCACTCTCTGTAATTCTTTTCTCTCACACAGATCCCCGGGGATATCCAGAGATGATCAGTCATGTTGGAGTTGACGGTTTACCAGACTCCTCCATCAACTGCCACAGGGCGCTAAGTGCTACACACTCTGCCTCAATGGTTGGGACCCTTAAGTGGACAGACAGGTAAAGATCTGTCCTATCCAGAACCTCTGAGACGCATTCACCATTTTTTTTAGCCCCAGTGGTTCAGTGCCAGCGGATGAAAGAATTAGTGGCACCAACAGTTTATCTTGATGCACCTCCTGAAGTTGGATGCACATGTGCATTAGTTAGCATTTTCTTTTATAGATTTTATGGATGTTTGATTAAAATCTGTTTTACATTTGAATAGGAACTTGACTAATCTTTGTTGACTCCATGTTTATGACGTTTATTTGTTTCTGATAACTTCAGTTCATCCACAAACCAACCCTGGCCAGAGCATCCCGTCCTGAGCCGCCACTCGTCCCTGAGCAGCTACCCCTCTACCAGACAACCACCGCCGCACTCCATGTCACTGGACTATGGCCACCACTCTCCTCCCCTGCACCACCCCCACATCCACCCAGCCCCCAACGCCCACAGCTCACCCCGAAGCAGCCAGCGAAGCTGCATGGCTCGCTACGCTCTCAGCCATAGTCCCGCTCAAAGCTTTGACGAGCAGGATGACTCAGGTCTCGGCTATGGCACAGACTGTCCAAACACCAACTCTAATCTGCTGGGGAATGGAGGCATGGATAGGGAACTTTTGGCCTCCATGGAAGGGCAGAATCAGTTGCAGCTGCCCCAGATGCTGCAACCCCCACTTCTGCCTGAGAAGAAGAGGACATCAGATGGAGAGCATTCGCTGGGAACAGCGTCTCCAGCCCTCAGTGGGTTCTCGAGTCCCCACAGTGGGAGCTCCCTGAGTATCCCCTTCCCCAACGTTTTGCCTGACCTCTCAGTTCAGATGCTGGGCACTGCCTCACCCCTGCCAGGTAAACTTAAGTCCCCGTGTGAAGCTAATGTCCTCATCTGTATCACATGGCTTGTTCAGCCCACTCAAGCGAGTACTGTACTGACTGTTTGGCTGATACTTGTGTGTTTTCCAGATGTTCTGGCTGTCAAGCAGGTCACTGTAAAATTTGTGCAGGACACATCAAAATTCTGGTACAAGCCAGATATCTCAAGGGATCAAGGTAGGCGTCCAGTGTCCACTTTTGTTCCAAAGTAATAAAAGAAAGGAAACTCTCAAACAGAATTACAGAGCCACTTCACCGTTATGTATCTCTTCTCTCAGCCATTTCAGTCTTGAAGGACAAGGAGCCTGGTTGCTTCATCGTGCGGGACAGCCACTCATTCAGAGGGGCTTATGGACTGGCAATGAAGGTGGCGACTCCCCCACCCTCAGTCCTCCAACAGACCAAGAAAGGTATGGTTGGTTTATACTAATATAAGATCCAGTTGTGTGTCACCGAAGCCTTTTTGTTTGCATGTATCAGAGCAGAATTTTATACTTCCTTTTGAGTTTACAGTTGTTAAAGTTAGACTTTAAAGGTCCCATATTCTGCTCGCGTTCAGGTTCTTACTTGTATTTTGGGTTTCCACTAGAACATGCTTGCATGTTTTAATGTTCAAAAAACACTTATTATTCTCATACTGTCTTTTTTGAAACATCTGTATTCACCCTCTGTCTGAAACACTCCATTTTTAGCGCCTGTCTCTTTAAGTTCCCCTCCCCAAAAAGCCCTGTTTACTCTGATTGGTCAGCATTCTCGGGTCTTCCAGGTCTCAGCTCTTTGCTCTGTCGTTGCAGCCAGTGGAACGAATATAACGGCAACTGTACCGATACTTTCTACCTTTATAGACTGTTTCGATGCTAATCTATGGCTATGGCAACAGCTTTGGTCCCTGTTGACTTCCTGTTAGCAGTGCCAGCCCTAGCACATTTGGTGCCCTAGGCAGGGTCCTAGTTATGGTCTAGTTATGTTGTTGTGGCCTTAAGTAATATTTCAAAATAATAGTAATAGTATCAGTAAAAAATAGTAAAAGATAAACATTTTGATTTTTTTCTTCCCCCGAATGTCGTGCCCTCTATGGATGATGCCGCCACTAGCATTCGCCTCTACCGCCTATGCCCAAGGCCGGCCCTGGCTGTCAGTTACCGCATTAACATTCCAACAGGAAATACAAGGGATCCATTGAAAATGTTTGTCTTCAAGTTGGAAACGATCTACATAGTACAGTTGTGACATCACAACTTGACATAAATCCTGACAGCTCGTTCAAAAGCAAAGTTTTTGAATATGGACTGTGTATGTTTCTCTGCATTAAGCTTTTTGATAGTGCTACAGTATTTGTGTAGCACCTATACCTGCTTTATAAGAAAAAAAGATAAGGAACTCTGACATTTTACAATATGGGACCTTTAATATTTTAGGAAATATACATTTTTTTGCTGGCTTTCAACGAGAAAATTGATACCTCTCTCTGTCTGTGCGTTAAATATAGAACTGAAGTCAGGATGTGGTTAGCCTAGCTTAGCATAAAGACTGGAAGCCAGGGGAAACAGCTCACCCCACACTGTCCAAACTTTAAAAGTGTGCCCACTGAGTGTGTAGACAGAAAGAAAACAAACGCAAAAGGTTCACTTATTCTTTCAATGATCACGGTGAAGACATCACAGATTGGTCCAGTAGTACAGATTTCCTGGGAATCATTCATCACACAATCACACACAAAGCCATCTACGGTTACAGCCTACTGTACTCGCCTTAATGCTGGAACATGAGAGTGTGTTGTGTGTGAGAGCTCTTCACTGTGTGTCTCTCCTGGGCATTATCATTATGAAGCCAAACAGACCCCTTTTGCCTGATAGTCTTAGATGTACAGCTAATGTTTCACCCCTTAACAAAGGATGTGCCGGGTCCATAAGCCAACTCTGATCCTGGGGCCTTCTCCTGGGAAGCTGTCTGCCCCACATAACTCTGTCTGATGGGGATGTAACATCCAGAGTGGGGTCAAAACAGGCCGCTTGGTTTTTTACTCCGTCGTGTGTTTGTTTAGCATATTCAGGAAGTAACGTGGAGGGATTTTTTGGGAAAGAAAACAATGTCTTTAAAGGGATCTGGCCAAACATTCTCTGGCCATGCTTCAACATGGAAACAAAGGCTGATTGAGCGATTATAGAGATTCACACAGCTTTTTTCAGGGCCAGAGGACATTAAATCCCACACAATGTCCATCAGAAACTATTTATGAGGAATATTTTCCATCAAAAGCAGCACAGGAGGCCACAAAGCATGCCCTCCTGCCCTTCCCGCACTGGCCCACCACAGCGCTCAACCCTTTAATTTCATCTCCCACTCACACCTGTCCTTTTGTTTGCCTTCACCCCTACGCAGTCCAGCGGCACCTGTGGTGACATCATGACACGGCCCTTCTCCACATTTTCAGCTTAGGGCATTGTGGCTCCTTATAAGTGTGAAACCCAACCCACCTTAAGGAGCGGGCCTTTCTCTAAGCTTTTGTGTCGGGACATTCCTCGCATAGACTCCTCCTGCCCCCTCAGAGGCGCTTCTGTTGAATCATAATCCCATTAATCTCTGAAGAGATTGAATGTGTGTGATTTAATATGTTTTATGTAACTCTTCAAGGCTGGGAAATTGTGTGTTGTGCTGAGATAAATGCTTTGAGCTATTATTTAGGTCAGAGTGAATCTAGGGTGTCAGATGGAGGACAGTTATGCTAAAACAGACCACAGACTATTACGAGGAATTCATCACTTCATGCATCTTCTATCTGTCCTTCTTCCTAACAGGAGGTGACCTGTCGAATGAGTTAGTGCGCCACTTCCTGATTGAGTGTACACAGAAAGGAGTGCGGTTGAAGGGTTGCCCCAATGAGCCCTATTTTGGTGAGTACCAATCCTTTGCTTTGCAGCTGGTGAACAACAGAGACCCCTACTGGCTGTTTGGCTGCACTGCACACAGTGAAAGACTTCAAACCATACTGCCCTCTATTGGTCTTTGGTGCATTGTACCACTGGCTGGTGATTGGTAATTTTGTCTGCAGCATAACATGACTGATTAATGCACCTTATTGTACATGTTGCGTGTTTTTTATCTGCCCCTTTTAACTAGAATAGTTATTCCTTTCCTCCCCAAATTGTAGTTGCATGTTTTCATGCATTTATTGGTAACATCTTTGCATTTTGTTGTTCTTTTCTTTCTTTTTTTAAAATATATAGTATGAAAATATTTGTGTCACAATTGCAAAAGTCATGCAGTGTAAACAGTCAAAAATTCTGTGCACTCTTGCCTAAAAATAGAGCCTGGAATTAAGTACTGAATGAGGTATTAGCACATATATAATCTCTATGAAACTTTACATTTTATGCTATGGCAATATAATTAAAGTGATGCTGCAAAGGGAAATTAATTACTTGGTCAAAATCATACTCACAGCTGGCACAAAGGCCATCACAAGAAACAGGCTTGAAACCGATCGACCTTAGACAGTGGTTAGATATTGTACAGGAAATATTTTTGATGAAAAAAAAAACCCCACTCATTCTCAAGGAGTTAAAGAAGATTAAATGGAAAGATTGGAATGGATTAGGTTCAGAAATAAAGACTTAGATGCTGTCTAATTTTATTGACAATAATGTAAATATTTGTACAAAAGTTTTACTAAGCCGACAGTACTGTATGTTGCATCACTAGACGTAAACTGTAACCTCATCTTTACAGTTTTAATGTTGATTTTTGTCTTACTTGTGTATGTATATAAGCAGTATCATGTGCATTCTTGCAGTAAAATATTAAAGACAAGTACGTGATGTGTCAATAAAGCTTCAAATCTCACTGTAATATCAATATTATATCTTTTTGTTTTACAGGAAGCTTAACTGCTCTGGTCTGCCAACATTCAATCACGCCACTGGCCCTGCCCTGCAAACTTATCATACCTGACAGAGGTAAACCTTCAACACACAATTACAGACCTAATTTTACGGTCAGAAGAGAAACTAAACTAAATTTAGCTTTTGTGGCATTCTGTATCTGTCTGTCTTTAGCTGTCTGGCTGTTTAGTCATTTTATTTGTTTATGAAGCTGACGTTTTTGCTTTTCTCCTTCACAGATCCTCTTGAAGATGTTGTGGAGACTACCTCACAATCTGTCACCAACTCTGCTGCTGAGCTGCTAAAACAGGGTGCAGGTAATGAGGCGTCTAAGGTCACTTGCTTTGAATAGACGCTATGAGAAAGCAATGATGGCACTGTACATAAATATGGGCACAATCCTTGTGTGCAACTCTGTGACACACAGTCCTGTTATTATGGATTGGGAGACTTTGTCACTGAATACCAGGGGCGGAGCCACATGTTGCAAACATTTGGGGCTCAGGCCAAGCACAAATTTTGGTTTCCCATATACGCCACCTATATGCACTATTTATCAAGCCATTTGAGATAATAGAACACCTAAAAATCTGTTCATCATTTGGGAAAAACAAGACAGTTTCCAAGGAATAAATACATATGCTTTACAGTTATTTCAATTGAGCAGTTGGGATCCAGGTGTAATTTGACAGTCTGTGTGTTCCTGCAGCCTGTAACGTGTGGTACCTGGGCTCCGTGGAGATGGAGTCGCTAACAGGCGTCCAGGCGGTGCAGAAAGCCACCACTATGTCTTTGAGCTCCAACCCTCCACCGACCTCCACTGTAGTTCACTTCAAGGTGTCCTCCCAGGGAATCACCCTCACTGACAACCAGAGGAAGTGAGTAACACTGCGTTTCGGCAAGAATCTGTCCGTACATTTTGTATCATGATACAGGGTTTATGATTTAATAAACGACTTTGTAAGCAGGGCAAAATACTGCTCTTCTTGTGATATAATGTTAGGAAAACTGCGTAGTATAAAGAACACACCATCATTGCATAAAATGGTATTGCCACAAAGCTTTGCATGTAAACTATTGGTTTAAAATCAATCCAGTGTTTTAAAGAATCAACACAGTCTCACAAAACGTTATTGTGATATACTCAAGTGTATCAATGTTTTCTGACACCCCTCACACATCACAATAACCACCGTCTGTCTCCTTATAGGCTGTTCTTCAGGAGGCATTACAATGTTAATACAGTCATATATTGCGCGTTGGACCCTCAAGATAGGAAGTAAGTATCGCTGATTTAAAGGGTTTAAGGGTTTTTCAGAAGCTTGTTACATTATTACATTATTATTATTATTCCAGCCAGGTGTGGTATTTTAAAATGTATGCTAGAAAATCACAGAAAGGCCAAGTTATTTATTTTATTTTATTTTATTTTATTTTATTGATTTTTACATTGTTATTAATTTTGAATGTGAAGTTGGAAAGTCCTACAAAGCCAGTAACAATCCTCCTTTTACTGCCCACAGGTGGAAAAAAGATGGCTGCCCTTCAGCAAAGTAAGTAAATGATTATTATTTCTACAATGCAAGCGAAGCAGCACTGAAGCAGTTCTTTTTAAAGGAACCTGGTCAGGCTGAGGCAGATGACAGTGCTGCTATTAAGTATTTTTCTCCACCTCTGCAGGATCTTTGGCTTTGTGGCGAGGAAAACTGGCACTTCCATGGACAATGTGTGTCACCTGTTTGCGGAGCATGACCCCGAGCAGCCAGCAAGTGCCATTGTCAACTTTGTTTCCAAGGTGATGATCGGCTCGCAGAAGAGTAAGTAGGCCTGGACTGAGCTGAGCTGATCACCTGGACAGACTTTTACCAAGAAGGGCTGAACAAAGGACTAAATGTAAGGATTGAAGATGGTGACGGTAACCCTGGATATTAACTGGATATTACGTACATAATGACATTACATCTTTCAATAGCAACGTATGAATCCCTTTTATGCTGTTATTTTAATTTCCTGTAAAATGAACCGAGTAAGAAAACAGCAAATTCATAAGTGTATCCAACTGTCATGTCTTACACAGTTAGATTTATTCTCATCATATTTTAAGTGCATAACACAAAAGCTGCTCTTTTTAATCGTGTATGGCATTTTTATGGACGAATCAAGAAAACCGTACCTTGTTGCATGTAAGTTTTATATTCTAATATTTAACCAAAACAAACTTCATTTAAGCTATTAACATTCTGTAAAGTTGTAGTCAGTGTAGAAGCACCTCCGGGCTGCATCTGTCCAGCATGCAGTATTTTGTTGTGGAGTTTAAGATGGTGGGAAAGCAGAGCAGCAAATATGTATAGTTTGTTTTGTGTTTTTGGGACAGGCTACATCTCGTACAGGATTATCTTATTTTATCTATGCAATGTAAATTTTTATTTTTTTAAACCACGCCTTCTGTACATGCGCAGCATGAATGTGGCTTCTCTGAACCTGTTAAATAATTTTCTTCTTAAGATGTATGTGAATATGACCACTTTTAAAGCGACAGTTTAGTAAAAGTGTGCGTGTGTGTTGACATGAGAGAAAGCATAGAAAAATATTTTAATTAAACCCTAATATATATACACATATATATTGATTTGACATGAGTTGGTTAAAAACACATCAGTACTTTGTGTAGAGGATAGTACAAGTGGCATTTCGCTCACAGCTGCCAGATTTTTACTGTTTTGCCCCCTTTTGGAGGAGTCACGGCCTCTAACAGCTCTGCAGTGTTTGAGCATCAAAAATAATCAGTATCCTCCATTTTGTACGTTTCATTTAAATTTAAAAAGGCTGCTATATAGATTGCACAGATGCTACAATTGTGTTAGTGTTTTAAAAGTCCTGAGAAGAAAGACAAGCACTCAGTGTTGCACAAATAAATTTAGGATTTGACTACCCCATCAGTGACATACACAGTACACTCTGGGACCAAGATAAAGCTCGACTAAAGCCATTTATTACCCCAGTTGACTGCTTGTTGACATCATACATGAGATCGTGACCATAATTCCTCTTAACTTTCGTGTTGGGCAGCCATTTTATCCAGAGAGGGACCTACAGCCACATTACAGTTCTGTTGGTATTTTTAAATTTAATATGTACACAGTTGTTCTTTTGTTATCTATTATCTGTACCTCATACTTATCTCATACAATGCTGTGCCTCTGTGTATAACATGCTACATGTGAACAGTTTATTTGTATATTGATAATGCATTGTTTGATGTGTTCTGTAAATAAACAAAATGAAACATGTATTAAATCTTGGCAATAAACGTAACCCGGACGAGCTGGCAGGCGACCAGCGGGTCCTGACGAACGGTGATCTATCAGCGAGCTGCATTTTGGTTTACCTGCATTACAGAGCCAGGCTAGCTGTGTCCTTGTTTCCTGGCTTTGTGCTAAGCTAAGTTAGCCGATAGCTTTATATAACATTATGAAACAAATGGGAGAGTGTTGGATGCATTTTTTCCCCAAGACTGTTCTGCCTCGTCCCACTCTACTCTCTTTCCGTGGCACTGCCCAAGCCATGACCTCTTTGCCCTAACCCTAACCACCTCTGACCTTGACGCTTAGATGTGACAAGTATTAACCAATCACGTCATGCTGTACTAGCCAATCACTGCAGCTTAGGCAAAACTCTCTCGGGAAAAAATGCACTTGGCAGTCTAGCAGTTAATAACAAAACAGATAATAATGTCAAACTTGTCAACATAGTTTTCTACTTTTACTTTTGTTTTTCAAATGATCTTATTCCACTCCTCTGACAGCATTGCCTGCATTATATAATCTGTTTTGTCCAGCTTTGTATTGAAGCTCTCTGATACTAACACTGAGTGAAATATTCAAAGCTAAGACTCCATGTTGTGTAACGTTATAGTTGCATCATGTATTGGGCATCATTTTATATAACTTTCCTTTAAATTCAGGATCATATTTTGTAACTTCGTAAACTTTTGGGTACGCCGTAGACCGTATGAAGTGGACATGGCCACTGTGACGTCACCTATTGGTTTGTGGTCTACCGTTTGGAGCCTTAAGTTTGGTATTGTGGCTGTTGTCTTGTTTTCGGGGGCTGGAAGTGACCATATTTGGAAGAGAGGGTGGAGCCATGAAGCAAACCCTGCCTTATCATTTATTTTTCTCTCAATGTGACCATAATTTACAAAGTGCATTGCACTGAAGGAGATTTGATACAAGCAACTGAGACCATCACCTCATAAGGAAAATGTTTGTTAACACTTTACTTGAAGGTATCTACATAAGAGTGACATGACGCTGTCATAACTATGACATGACACGATCATGAACCTGTCATAAACGTCTATGACTGCTGTCATTACATGTCATTTGGTTTTTGTAATGACAAGTTGACATTGTTTGGGTTGTCTTGATTATGACAACTTGACATTAATCAAAGTGACATTACCAGAAGATGTCTTTGTCATGACAAGCTGACATTAACAAGACATGCACCTCTTTTTGTGTTAATGACAAGTTGACATAATGATAGATACAAAGACATCTACTGGTAATGTCATCCTGGTTAATGTCAAGTTGTCATTATAAGGACATCCCAAACAATCAAAGTGACATTACCAGAAGTTGTCTTTGTCATGACAAGTTGACATTAAATTTGTTTGGGATGTCCTTATTATGACAAGTTGACCTTGTCCTTATTATGACAAGTTGACCTTGTCCTTATTATGGCAAGTTGACCTTGTCCTTATTATGGCAAGTTGACATTAACATTGACATTTAAATACAGTTTGACTGCACACCATGCGTTGGTACAACTGAGCCACCAGTACGCTGCTATTAAAGGGGTTAAGCACACTGCTGAACCAATGACACCATTCACAAGTCTTAGCCACAGGCTGGCTTCAAGCCTCAGTGTCTTCCGTGTCTAAACTCACAACACAAAGGAGGATGTGAAAAGTAAGCAGATCACCACACTACTGCCCTGGGGTCAGTAATGAGGAGACTCTGCTGGAAACATACTTAGAGTAGAAATATAAATAACTTCAGTTCAATTTCCAGCCAGCAGAGGACGCTAGTAACACAACTCTCTTGAACCTGAACATGTGGAGTCAAGTGGTTTTGTGACGTGGCTTATTTCCCCAGTCAAAATTAACTTTCTTAGCTGCTGCTTAAAGGTGAAACCTCAATGGTGACAGACCTAAGTGGATCGTCATCGTTTACACAAGCACCGCTCATCTGTGTCTTTCTGTCTCAGTCCATATGCACACACATGTCCACTGTCTCATTTATGAAGTGCAGTAAAAGAGGATTTTACCTCCACACAAGCCTGGACAGGTTTGCTCTAATGGTGCTGAGAGGGAATAAATTGCATAGCCTCGCCAAAGAGGGAGGAAAGGTGTAATGGGACAGACCCCCCACCCTCCACTACTGTCCCTCTGCAGGTGGTGAAAGTGAAGAATTCCCGGGGAGGGCAGGAAGGAAGGGAAGGCCCAGGTGTGGTGACTGCAGAGAGCCCAGAGCCCAATCTTCCTCTGTTATTTAGTGCGGAGTGGCCTCGAAATAAAAGAAGCCGGGGAAAGTCCAGAAAACCAACATTATTAGACCGCAGAGGAACCCTGTCAGAAGACAATATTTCACACAGGTAATAACAGTGTGTGTGAGCATGAAAGAGCTAAGCAGGCCTAACCTGATACTGCAATAGTTTCCCATTTAACTTGATTTATACGTTGTAATATTTACTATTAGAAAGCCAATATAGGAGAATTTATTTTGAGGAAAAAGATGAGAAATAGCCTGAGAGCAAAGTCAGGCTTATTTCCTACACATGGAAACCACTGATGAGCCTCTGTAATATAATCACAGCCATTGTGTTGACATTCTTGGCCTTAGCAAGGACCCGTAACAGACACTGATTAAGCCTGTCACATACAGTATGCCCATCTCAACAAATACCACCTTTCCAATAACCTTTGCAGAATTACACCAGTCTCTTCTAGCAGGCGGACGCCAATCAAGTTTCACTCTGCAGATAATGTGGAGGTGAAAGGCCGTGTTTATCGGGCTGACAGAGCTCATTCTCATTCCTCGTGCACCCCGGCCCTGCAGCTTTTTTTACGGCCACTTAATTAGAGGGGCAGGGCTCATCTCATTCCACTGAGGCAGAATAAAGGTTGGGGAGCAAAAATAGAAAGCGCATTCTGGCATGGCTGCACAATTTGAGGCCCCCTCAATTTGCTTTTCAGCAGACGCCGAAACCTCAAAACGCACTGTGAGATTAATTGTGGGCTTTTCATATCAGGCCACGTAATAGTTCAGACTGGGTCGAGATGATGCCCAACACCATCAATGGATCATCACTTGTTAATGAGTAATATAGTATATAGCTATTCTTTGGTTTCAAAATGTATGTTGACTCTCAAAACCGCACTTTTCTGTGCTGCACATAGAGAGAAACCAGAGCAGTCTGTGATGTATTGCTTTCATGACCGCACTAAAAGGTGACCCATTAACTGGAGGGATGGAAGTTACAGAGCTGATGGGTGCTACGTGACTCCCAGTCTACTACAGATATAGTATATCACTGACTACAGCTGTGGAGGGGTCTCAATAGGTCATAGTCATGGTGGCTGAACTAGAAAGAACACGCAGTGAGGTCAAGTGCTGCCTTTGTGATGTGAATTTATGAATTTAAGCTCAAGTATTCCATCAATACCTCCCACCAAGCTCCACAGTCGCCACAAAAAATGTTGGCATTGTGCTTTTTTGCAAACCACGAATATGTTACATTTGCATATTTCATATCTATCATATCAACGTTTCTCAAGTGCCGTACAGTATGAGCTGACTTTGTCATTTGGGGGAGGGGATGGTGGGTGGTGTGTCACCAAAGCGAGATAGCTGCCAAACTGCAGACCACTACACCAGCAAACAGCAAAAACTGTTTTTTAGCCACTCATTGCTGTGTTTTCAGGGGCTTTTTAGCGCCCAAACATGGATGATTTTTAACAACCCATCACTGTGTTTCCTGCAGCTTTAAAGCACCAAACATGAGTGTTTTTAGAGACCTGCTGCCATTTTTCCAGCAGCTTTTTAGGCAACAACATAGATGTTTAGTAGAGACCTGTTGCTGTGTTTCCAGCCCCCAAACCTGGGTGTTTTTTAGAGACCTGTTGCTGTTTTCTGTGTCATCTCAGCACCCAAACGTGGGTGATTTTTAGCAACTCATCTCTGTGTTTCCAGCAGCTTTAAGGCACCAAACGTGGGTGTTTTAGAGACCTGTCGCTGTGTTTTCTGTAGCTTTTTAGCCCCCAAACCTGAGTGTTTTTTAGATACCTGTTGCCATTTTTCCAGCAGCTTTTTAGGCAACAACATGGATGTGTATTAGAGACCTGTTGCTGTGTTTCCAGCCCCCAAACCTGGGTGTTTTTTAGAGACCTGTTGCTATGTTTTCTGTGTCATTTCAGCCCCCAAACGTGGGTGATTTTTAGCAACTCATCTCTGTGTTTCCAGCAGCTTTAAGGCACCAAACATGGTTGTTTGTAGAGACCTGTCGCTGTTTTTCCAGCAGCTTTTTAGGCAACAACATGGATGTTTATTAGAGACCTGTTGCTGTGTTTCCAGCCCCCAAACCTGGGTGTTTTTTAGAGACCTGGTGCTATGTTTTCTGTATCATTTCAGCCCCCAGACATGGGTCTTTTGTAGGGACCCATCGCTGTGTTTCCTGTAGCTTTTCAGCCCCAAGCATGGGTATGTTTTAGGGACCTGTCGCTCTGATTCATGTAGCTTCTTAGCTTCCAAATGGTGTTTATCAGCGACCCGTCACTACTTTTCCAGCAGGTTTTTAGCCCCCAGACTTGTTTTTTTTTTAGCAATCCATTGCAATTTTTACAGTGGTTGTGGTTGGTTTTTTGCTAAGGCATCGCTGTGTGTCCAGCCAGGATAATGACACAAAAAGCTGTTGTGGTTTTTACCGAGACATTGCCATGTTTCCTGCCAAGATAATGTCACAAAAAGCATTTGTTTCTTGCCGAGACATTGCCGTGTTTCCTGCCAAGATAATGGCACAAAAAGCATTTGTTTCTTGCCGAGACATTGCCGTGTTTCCTGCCAAGATAATGGCACAAAAAGCATGTGTTTCTTGCCGAGACATTGCCGTGTTTCCTGCCAAGATAATGGCACAAAAAGCATTTGTTTCTTGCTGAGACATTGCCGTGTTTCCTACCAAGATAATGGCACAAAAAGTGGTTGTTTCTTACCCAGACATTGCGGCTTTTCCAGCAAGGACCGTGCCCCAGAAACCAACATGCTACAACAACATGTTAACCACAACATTGCTGAAACGTAAAAGTTTCAATGCATCCACTACATAATAACGTGCAAATGTAACGTTTGCAGAAATGGATGATGCCAACATTTTTTCTGGCAATGGGTTGCTTATTTACCTAAATACTTCCTCTCCATTGGCTTATCCGAATTACCTGTAACAAAGATCAACTAAATAAACTACACCAAAAATAAACCACACATTAACAATTACATAAGTGTTTAAAAGAGATTAAACAACAAAATGTTTAGGAATCATGTGAAATAGGGCTTAAGTAACAGGGGAAAAAAGAATTTGAGTTGCATGCTGATCCTATAAAAAGTAAATTAGATTAGCTTGGTGGACCTGTCAGAGGCAGCTAAACATTTAACACTGACTGTGATAAGTCTCTGTCTTTTCTCTTCATTTCAGCATCGAACCACATCTTGCAACCACAGACCACCATCACTTATAAAATAAATGGAGCATTGTAGGGCCTGCATCTGCAAGGGATATTCCCTCCTCCACCAACTATAATTTCGTCTTTGTTTACCATGAGTAATGGCGTGTTGGTGTCAGTTAGAAAATGATACGTGATTGTGCAAGAATAAATTACATGTACTTGTCTGTTTCATTTGCATTTAAATCCTTTGACGCCATTGTTGTGGATCACAAACACTCAGAGGAAAAAATGATAAATGAAGCATGAATGAAAAAGTACTTTGAACTCAATTCGAAACAGCTTTATTGACAGTGCGTGTTTACACTAAAATCAGTGCTTTCCATATAATTCAGTCACTGTAGTTCCAAAATAATATGGCTCAGTGACAGGGTGACCGAAAGAGAGCGAAAAATCAGAGTCAATATGTTTTGCACATGTGAGGAAATGTACATACATGTGTGAATGCATGTTCAAAAGCCCTAATGTGTCTACACGAGACAGAGAAATACAGACATAGGAAGTGATACTGGCTGGGGGGGATTCGGGGCCCAAAGTGAGCGGCGCCACTCTCAGCCCACTTCCGAGCACTCTGCAATCCGTCAGGCTGAGTGCTGAGAGCTCCTCTCTCTCCGTCCTCCACTTCGCTCAGGCCTAATTACAGCCTTGGACTGCCTCGGGGGCCAAGCCTCCAGAAATGGGGACCATGACAGCTCTACGAACAGACCACTCCAAAAAAATAATTAACCGACCCTGGAATTAGATGAAAGGTGGCCTTTGCTCCTTTTGGCTCTTTACTTTGTCCACCATTCAAACCACATCTAATAATCGGATAATTGTTGAAGCTCTGTGTGGGTGCCAGTCAGAGCGGAATCAAAGGGAAAGGATGATCATATTAATCATAATAGAGACCTTTGCATCCAATTCATCTGTGATGAGAGTCTGCACGAAAAGCTCTCAGACAGGGGCAATTATATGAGAGACGGTCATGAGACTAAAGGGGGAAAAAAGAATAACAGTGACCGTACCAGACTTGTCATGTGATCTGTGGCAGCCTCATTCCTAAACAGTCCCACCCTTTCCCCTCTTATCCCAACACACCTACATACAATATATACCCACACTAGACACACCAGACCCCCACTGCTATCCCAAATTCCAGGTAAGAATGGGGAAAGAGTTGGTTGGTGTTTGAGAATGAGGAGCATGTACACACACACACACACACACACATGCAGCGTTTTCCTGGGTTAACCCAGACATGTTCTGCAGACCTCCAGCTGATCAAGCTATGTGCTTTTCAGTCTGTGAGCTTTGGCCCTCGCTGCAGATTCTTGAGCTGTTCGCCGTCACTACAGTAACACCATCCGCTCCATCCGACAGAATAACAGTAACAGAGCCAGCAGTGGGGAAGCTACTGAAAGGAAGAATTATTATGACATACGTCCAAATAATGATGAAAGGAATGCTAATAAGACGTTCTGCTCACACATCAGTGATGGAAACTTTCTTTTTTCTCCCTGCCCATGATAAATCATATCTAAAAGGAACATCGCTGCGCCATAACTTTTGTTTAAAGGGTCAGTTCACCCCTACACAAAAAATTAGGCTTTGTCACAGGATGGAGGCAGACGAAAAGACGCTGCTTGGCCCCGTGAATGGAAGATTTACATTTAATAAATGCTCAGATTGAACTGCAATGTCTGCAGTAAGGAATTTTCATACCATCAGAGTACTTCAAGCCTGTATATCACCTCAACGCAAAGCATTTAGCAGCGAATCTGCAGGTCCGAGCTAGCGCTAGCAGCCGGCCTCATCAAACGGCACTCAACTCAAATTGAGTAAGTCTGCCTGTGACTGACTAACTTACTCCCTTGCAAAATAGATTGCAATGGACTGCAGAGCAGTTTTGGTGGTAAAGGACAGGGGGACAATTCTGTCCAAAATCCAGCAGCTTTACTACTGACACATCTGCCAAAATTAATTAAAATTTATTTTTCAAAAATACTTTCACGGCAAAGTTTTTTGTATGCGATTAATTTAGATTAATTAATCACAGAGCATGGAATTAATTAGATTAAATTTTTGAATCGCTTGACAGCCCTAAAAAACATATTCGTTGTTTTTTACTCTGTCAAGTCAAAATCACATTGTCTTTCCGGACGTCACACATATATACGCTAATTAAAGCCTGGACTTCACCATTGGTCCACTGGTCCATGTTTTCTTCCATTTTTTTTTTGTTACAAACTGTCTGTGTTTTGTGTCAGCTATGTGACAACTGGTTGTAAAAAATGGCGGTTGCAGCTGCTGCATTGGCTCATGTGCTTGACCAGTGGCTGTACAGTTAGGTCATGCGAGGTTCCTCTTGTGCTCAGCTAACATTAAACGGCTATGTGTCCATGATTTCCACCATAATGAACTTGCTTTCACCAGCCACAAAGATGGTTTTGAACAGGACTCAATTGCTCTGTACTCGGTCTTGACTTGGACTAGATTAAATTGGTCATGACTAAATCCCTGATAGTGGCAGCATTATGAAAATGACTGCTCACATTGACTGAGGGCAGCAACTTACTGCTTTTATATTATTCAAGATGAGGTGAGAATACCTGTGACGTCCAGAAGCAGGCACTCAGTAGCTAAGCCAAGGGCTTCAGCGCAGTGAAAGACCACTCTCAGAGCTTCGAGCGAGTGTGTCTGATTTGTCTAAATCAAGTTAAAACAGTGGAAAATTGCTCCGGATTAGGATTTGACAAGCAGTTGCGGTTGGCCAGCGTAGCCTTTGACAGCAGGTTATGTTAAACACATGTACAGTAATATCCTGTGTGTGCAGAAGCAAATTCTTCACACTCCCTCTTTATTGAGTGGCTGCTCTGCGGGACGACATTCCTCCACTACATTACTCCCTGTGCCCGACGCTCTCCTCTGCTATGCTGAATATGCACAGGTGGCAGAGAGACCCCCTTCCAATGAGCTCTGAGCGGAGGAGAGGGAGGAAAATCAGCAGGCTTTTTTCAGCTTATGAAACAAATGTTTGGCATTCCACGGAGCACTGCTCTGCTGTAGACCTGTCTGTTAACAGGCGGCAGTACGCCAGGGCTTGTTGGCAACTGATTTGACATTGGCTTCCAAGAAATTTCAAAAGCAGAGGAACTGTACACCTCGCCTCTCCTGCTGTTATTCTTTTGAGGCATTTTGGACATTTTTTTGTCCCTCTCTCCTCATCTGTAAGCAATTAATATGACCTAAAAACGCTACAGATGTAATTACTCAGGAATTTTCTCACTCACATGTGTGGTATGTGTCCTTATTTTAAGGTCTGCTTTGTAGCACTGACAAATGACCACAACAGGCCCAACTATGTCACACGTCCTAACATCAAGTTCAGAGACCACTGCTGTATACTGTATGTGTGAGGAACAGATACATGAGGTGCTTTTTTTTTGCACGGGTCAAAAGCACCTAATGCCATATGGGCAGGTCATCTTGAATTACGTTTGGTGTTTTAGCCCCCAAACATGAGTATTTTGGAGGGACCCATTGCTGTAGTTCTTGAAGCTTTTTAGCCATGTTTACGGACTGAAAAGGCGCAGCTTTTTAGTCTCCCAAACCTTGTTTTTTAGCGACCCCTCACTGTTTTTCTAGTAGCCTTTTAGCTCCGTAACATGGGTGTTTTCAGCGACCCGTTGCTGTTCTTTGTGTGGGGATAGCAGCACGAAAAAGTGACTGTTTTTTATTGAGATATTTACCGTTTTTGTTTTTTTGTGCCTTAATCTCACTATATCTTAACCACAGCCTTGTTGAAATGTAACTTTTCAACATATCTGCTACAAATGTTCTGTATCCGAACGTTGAAATGTGGTGGAACAAAAGTGACTGTGTCGACTGATAGCAGCAGATCTTGTGGCTAAATCATATTTTGACTTTAATGTGGCCTGCATAAAACCTGTTTACCATAAAATCTCATCACTTGGATCATCTTTGTCCTATTTATGAAACCCCATAGGAGATCTGATAATGCTACCCATTTGCCCACTTGACCCACTTTTTGAAGCCACAGTTCAGTCTGAGGGAAATACACAGATAAACTTTATCTACATCATATGAGCTGCATACATGAATACATAAGGGACCTGTAAACTGTATGAACAAGTTTCAAAAGTTAAGTACTCTCATGTTGTTGTACATTATAGTATACTGACAGATTAATGTGTAAGCAGCATGTTAATATTCTAGATGCTCAAGGTGGAGATTTCACATACTGTTGAGTTGTGTCATGTAGGCTATATATGAAGGATATATATAATAAGATAACCATTCTTTTTCTGTAACCGCCTATCCTGTTATGGGTCGAGGGGGCTGGAGCCTATCCCAGCTGACATTGGGCGTGGTACTCCCTGGACAGGTCACCAGACTATCACAGGTCTGACACATAGAGACAGACAACCATTCACACTCACATTCACACCTACGGACAATTTAGAGTCACCAATTAACCTGCATGTCTTTGGACTGTGGGAGGAAGCTGGAGTACCCAGAGGAAACCCACGCTGACACAGGGAGAACATGCAAACTCCACACAGAAGGGCTCCTCCATCCTGGGTTCGAACCAGGGGCATTGTGAGGCGACAGTGCTACCCACTGCACCATCGTGCCGCTTAGTTTTGTATGTAAAGTATTATTCTGCTGAGTAACTAGGGGCAGCCCTACTCATTACACAATATAAGCAGTTGTTTAGGGCCCTCTGGTCTCTGGGGGCCCACTAAGAGAGGCAGGAACAAAATTAGAATTGAATTTCCTAAACAAAAACTAACATTTCATGGCAATTTGACCACTGACAACACACTGTAGATCTTTCAGCCAGTTTGGAATTTATTGTGTCATTACGAATAATTATCAGACATTCCTTATAAGAGCATTAATGTATATAAAGGTATATAAAAGGTCACTAATAATCAGTTAAAGAACATTTAAAAACATTTGATCAAAATAAGACTAAACCACTTGCCTGTAGTTTTTCAAACCAGAGCTCCAATCTAACTGCCATGGTTTTGGTTCCTATTAAACTGTTTATGTTTTACCTGTTATTAGAAATTTTGCCCTTTTTTTGGGCAAGTTTATGTCAATATTCTATAAAACAGTTCTCCTTTTGCTTTTGACTAGTTGCCGTGTGCATTATATCTTTTTGGTTGTGTCATATCCTCTCTACATTCGAACATCTTACGTATGAAGAAAGGTGAAATTCAGCCCTTTACAATCAGACACTGACACTAAAATAAGTATCAAAATTTAACCAGATCAGGCAAAAAGGCTTTGACAAGGACCATTCATGGGATTAGGGGGTAATAGATAAATTTACTTTAAACAATTACTATAGTCTTTTTCAGTGGTTCTCAAATATTGTGTGCCGTGGGATTTTGTGATAACCACACATTATTATTGCATTATTCAACTGGGCCTGTACAAAAAGTTATGAATTAATTTTTAATTGACCGTATCAGTATGTTGCGCTCACTCATTTCCTAATAAAGAGGCAAACTCTTGCTAAAATAATTTAATAAAAAAAAAAAAAAAAACCTTCACAGGGGAGCTATTTGTCACCGTCCGAGCATGGGAATTATTAGTGTGTGAGACATCAGAAGCCCTGATTGGCAGCCAGTGTGAGGGATGATGACATTTAAAAGGAGAAAGCCGTGAGTGGGACAATAGATCGCTTTATTGTACGGAGCAACATTACAACAACAACTGTTTATTTTCTGTAGACAGCATCACAAAAGCTACCCGTCTGATTTTTTTCTTATTTTTATTGTCTTATGTCATGATAAGAGTAATAACACATGTTATAGAGTGTGCCAGGGCTGACGTCAAAACCCGGAAGTTTAGCATCGCGCTGGTTCCCAGAAGAGAAAGTGAATGTGATTTTTGCATTGCGTTTTGGATTATGTCAGAAAATAAGCTCTGTGGCTAACACAAGTTTATGATACTTACAGGTTTTGTTCAGCGAGATAATCTTCACATATGAACACCTTTCATACCGCATTTGAAGCTTAAATGCGATCGCCAGAAGTAAAAAGCTAACGTTAGGCTTTAACGGACTACATGACTACTCCACGGTCGCATGACTCTTGACGTCACCGCCACTAAGCTTTCAACTGATTTCGGCCGCTTTATTTTAAAAACATTGTATAATGGGGAAATCGGACTGTTTAAGCTAAATAAGAAGCTGTAATGGCGGACTGCCAGCACTCTCGCCTGTTCGGGGGTGATGACGTTTAATGTCCCCGACAGGGTTTGTAGTCGTATTGAGCAACTTGTTAGCAACCGCCTTTTTTACGACACGTAAAAGCTTCAAAATTCACAAGTAGGGTATTTACTGACGTGTTTTATGTCGTAGAACAAAACCTGAAACTCGCTTAAGCTTTTGTTAACCACAGACCTTATTTGAGGCATTTTACCAAAATCCCATTCAAAAAAGGTATTGACTTTTAGACGAGAGAACCGGAAGTGGTAAAAGCGCTAACGGAGTTCCGGGTTTACTGGCACACTCTATAGAAGCTACTGTGCACAGATATAAATACAGGTGTGCCTTGAGATTTTGGCTTGCCCTTTGGTGTGCCTTGGGTGCTAAAAGTTTGAAACCACTGATCTATTTAAAGATTGAGTTGCTGCGAATAACGTCCCACTGCTAATTTGTACATGATGTGCACTTAAACTAATATTAAGAATGCACAAGTTGGTCCAGTGCCTTGTAAAATGGCAACACGTTACAATGAGGGAGGCCCCCCAGACCAAATCCTGCTTAGGGCCCTCAAAAGTCTTGGCCTGGCCCTGAGTAACCAGTAAATATAGCTCTCAAATACATGTAGTGGAGTAAAAAGTATGTTGTATGCTTCTGAAGTGTAAGAGGAATAAAGTGGAAAGTAAAATAGGCATACAAGGCAAAGGACTCTGTAACATTCCACCTCTAGTTTTGTATCTATTCTTTAACAGTCCCAGTTGTATGGCTCCACTGTTCTGGCTTATACTGTATCAGAGCTTGACATAATCATCTTATGCATGGATTGGTCATAGTTTATACGCTTACACCATAAACAGGTCATGCAGGGTCATGTGCAGCAGCTTCCTGGGCTGCAGATCAGTGGACACACACACTTGTGCGAACACTTGTGAGCAACAGCACTAAACGCACACACAACCAAAAGAAGAACACGCACGAACATAGAGCAGATTAATGTGGAATACTTCACCCACAAAATGGACATTTATGTATCAATAGGTTGTGCTGTGTGTCCTTGAATTGGTTAGGAAAACTTTGTTTTTCTTGCATGCCTAAATGAGACTTGGATTATACTGCATGGGTTGTGTGAGAGTTTTTGAAAGAGATGTTTTAACATATTTTTGCTGCTGTTAAAGGTGGACCCCAATCAATCAATAAACAATCAATCAATCAATCAATCAATATGTTCACCATATTCAGTGGAGGCATGTGAGAAAATCAAGGTTTTTCTTCATGAAGTTGAGGTAACACAGCATGACTAACTGATACACAAACAGCCATTTTGTTCGTTTAGGTTCACTGCAAGTGTCAGTGAATCAGTGAGAAATTAGAGCTGCACTACACACACACACACACACACACACACACACACACACACACACACACACTACTGGCGCCCCCTATGAGTGAATCTGAGTATGGCAGATGCTTGGATTTTTGTGTGAGACTTGATACACATTAAAAACACTGCTGTGTGTTGACATGATTATTTCACTGTGTATTTCCGGTGTGTCTAAGAACCTGACAACTGCATTATGTATTGAAATGTATTCAGAATATTAAGATCCAAACTAAATCTCTCAGCTAAGGTAAAGGGTTGCTAAATTTTATTTTTTATTTATTTTATTTCTATGAAAGTAAATCTTAAAGCTCCATACCATAATGTTATTCTCCCGCTCTGCACTTGCTCTGGTGGTTTTAAAGGAATAACGGAGCCGAGGCAATTCATCAGTAGACCACAAGCTATTCGGGGGTGTGACTACAGTCACCGGGGTCTATATATTGAGATGTTTTGTCCGGTGGCTTTATGTGAATGAGAGAGAAGCTGTCCAGTGAAAAGTCACCACAGCAGGACAGTGCGCGCGCTTCCTCACTTTGACACCCTATGCTCTCAGACGCCACAATGGATTCCTGTTTTCGCGCACTTTGCATGACTTTTGTTCTGGCATCGTTCACCCGGAGGTCAGGTGCGGTCGGACCGGTTATCAGATGCGAGCCATGTGATGTTGGAGCGCGGCTTTTGTGCAAACCTTTACCCAAGGACTGCGCCGAGAAGGTCCGCGAACCGGGCTGCGGCTGCTGCATGACTTGCGCGCTGAGCTTCGGCCAGCCGTGCGGCGTGTACACCGGGAGATGTGGCTCCGGGCTCACTTGTCAGCATCAGCCCGGTGAGACGAAACCTCTGCAGGCTCTGCTGGAGGGACGGGGGGTCTGTGCAAACGCTACAAATAGGCGACTTACAGCCAGACCGACACCTCCAGTCAATGAACTGCCAGGTAAATCTTGTGGGTGCACCTTCTTTTCATATGCGCACTTTGGATACTTTATATTTGTTTATTAACATTTAAGAACGCCATAAAACGTTGCATATGCTTAGTAATGTGTACTAACTGTGCAGACTTACATTTGTTACCCTCATTGAATCAACATACTTCTAATCACAAAGGAAGATTTGCTGAGAAGATGCAGTTTTCACCTCTTAATTCCATATATAACAAGAGAAGAAATCCACTTCAAAGCCACAATCCTTTACTGATTTCACCCTAAATAATCATGCAAAGAGGAGGTGGAGGAAGAGACAGGTGGAAGAAATATTTTTAAGCCTTATTAAGACTTTAATGGTGCAAAAAAGAGGTGCAACTCAATATCAGGAAGGTGTTCCCTGATGTTGACTTTCAGGCTGATAGAATAACTATTTAGCTTGCACTCTTACTACATGGATTCAGAGTTTAAGTTAAAAAATGTTGAATCAAGTGGAGGCAGTCATTTTGCATATTTCTGTTCATTTCCTGCCAAAATGCAAAGATATAAATCATCTCAGGGAATGCTTCTGAACACTGGATCCCTCGTGACCCTCAACGTGACCTCCAGCTTGCTGAGAACTATCAATACGTCTCAATCAGGATTAAATCCCTCCCTTTATGTATTTGTTTTCTTAATAAATACATGTTATTGTCAAACTCTAGCAGAGAATGTACAGACTCAGGACGAGGAGAGGAATTCCACCGGCTCAGGCTTTCAGACCTCGTACAGCACCCACAGACCCATGGGACCCCCGAGACCTCCGCTTCACCCCTACTTCCCCTCTGCCAAGTCAGAGGTCCTCAGACGGGAGCAGCAGAAACGAACCCAGAGCTTTAAAATGGAGGAGCTCCCGGGACCACTCATCACAGACCAACAAAACTTCTCTCTAGAGACCAAACAGGAGCCTGAGTATGTAAGTACCACAACCATTTTTTTCTCTGTCTTCAGAGCATACTGGAGGAATGTTTTTCTCCTCTTCCTCTGTGTTTTGGTGTTTTTCTCCCCCTGCGGGTGATGAAATGTTTTGGGTAGCGGCGCTGATGGTTGGCAGGCATCGTGCGCAGTAGAATGGCATGGCAGCGAGCGGGTACGATGGCCCTGCGGCTGACCTGGGTCAGGCGGTTGTTTGGCCACAAGGCGTCCGCGTGCCGGGTGTACTGGGAGCCAGCGAATGATGGATTGGCCTATGTGAGTGCCTGTTGGGAAGCCCTGCTGCTATTTTGATCTTCTCTTTGGCCAGAGAAGTGAGCACACACTAGTAATGGGCTTTGACTGGCTGCTTTGATTAGTGACTGGAGTACTTGGACTTGAGGACAAGCCTTTTGGCTCCCTCTTTGAGCTCTTTGAATTCACTTTATCCCCCCATCCTTTGTGTAAAGTGTAAGAGTTCTAAGCAGCTTTGGCTGTTAAGCTGCTACAAGTCGGTCAGATGAATTAATTTCACATCCGTCACCTCTTTCATATTGCAGCCACCATTGTTTAGGTATTACGGCAGGGTGGTGTGTGTGATGCAGCGTGAGTCAGCTTTGTTAACGTCTTTATTTGAAAAACAGAATTCGTATCAAAATCACACTGCAAAATGAAATGTTAGCCTGTGCTAATGGCCTTGTCTGCACTCCTAAAGTTGGAGCTGGAGATGTTTAAAAGAACAGTGTGTAAGATTTAGGGGGATTTAGTGGCATCTAGTGGAGAGGACTGCAGATTGCAACCAGCTGAAACATCCCCCAGTTAGAATTCCCTCGGTTCCCATTGTTCAGGATGTTTTTATTGGGAGCCGAATTATCCACAGAGGTCTCTTCCTTCCAAAAACAAACAGACCAGATGATTAAGCTGCTAAAAACACTGAATAAAGTAGTCATGTTACAAATCAGTGTTTTTACAATGCTGTTGGGCTCATCGCAGATGGATTGCCAGCCTAGCACCTGTTAATGTGTGCTCATGTTTTTTCTGATCCAGATGTTCAGGTGGCTTTAACTTTGAGCCAAATTATCCACAGAGGTCTCCTCTCCAAAAACAAACCAGTAAAAGACTGAATAAAGCAATTTCATGTTAGATATCAGTGTTTCCGACGTGTTTAGCACGGCAGAGACAGGCTGCTAGTCTAACACCTGCTGATGTGTGCTCACCTTTTTCCTCTGATGATTGAAGATCCAGACGTCCAGGAGGTTTTTACGGGGAGTCGAATTATCCCCAGATTATCCGTCTTCTCAAAACAGAACGGTCCTGATGATTAAAACCAGTATAACACAAGATAAAGCAGTTTTATCTTTAAAATAACCCGAAAACTCAAATGGAGATCTAGATCTAGAGCCAATGTTTGGTTTTTCCATTCTGGGCTACTGTAGAAGCAGACAAGGACCTGCTCCGCATGTAGATATAAACAGCTCATTTTAAGATATAACAAAAACACAACAATTCTTATTTCAGGTGATTTCCCACTAAAGAAAACATATTATTATATTTTATTCCATTTCTGCCAATATATCCCCATAAATCCTGCACACTGGACCTTTAAGTGTTTGAGAACATACAGTAACTGCTCATGTGTTCCCTCATCTGTAGGGTCCCTGTCGGAGAGAGATTGAGAGCATTCTCAGCAGCCTCAAGATTACAGACATTCTCAACCCCAGAGGTTTCCGCATACCAAACTGTGACAAGAAGGGCTTCTATAAGAAAAAGCAGGTAAAAAAAATGCACATTCAACGGAGCATCGTTTGACATTGACTGCATGCTAAAATAAGGATTCAAGCATCAGTTTCATGAGAGGCTACATGTTATTTAAAGATCTACTTGATAAAAACTTTCACTTTGTTTACAAATTTGAAAGGCTCTAAAAAGGAAACCCACATTTCCTTTTTTTACATGCTACATTAATAAAGATTCAATGCTTAAGTCTAGTGACTCAAACTTTAGGTCTCCTGCAGCCCAATTACAGATTTGTAGCTGTCCTCCTGTATTCATTGGTAGTCATTAGAGCCTCATCATTGCACCACCACACCAGTGAGGTAGACCCTAGCCACTGGCTCTGGAGACAGGAACCACAGGGGCCAAACCCCAGTGGGGTTGACGGCTGGGACGATGGCCGTTTAACGGGAACCCTCCCAGGGAGACAGACGTCAAGGTGGCCACCAGCACCCGATGCGCTCCCCCCATAATTGCTGGACTTTTGAGAAGCGTGCACCGAAATAGAGCTGCAGCCATCCCCACGCTCACATGGTTCACCCACGATCGGGTTGTAATAAATGAGTGGTTCTGACGCATTCATATGGAGGCACTTAGGGCTCCCGCGCCACTGCATCACTGAGGCAGCTTTTCTTATAACATAGCAGTCCCTCCTGCTTAATGGAAGCGTTCTACTTGACCTGCAATCATCTCATAACCAGCCTCACAACGCCAGGCTCATTGTCTTTGTTTATGTAGAACTGAGCTAGTGTACCACGTAGCCTGAGGTGCCGAAAGATCGGCAGATATTTTATGTTGGTCCATTTAATTTGGACGTTTGCATGATTTTAACCAAAAACATCTCTTATTACAACTCTTAATAACAGTTGATGTCTTTTCTAGACAAAAAATACCCAGGACAGATTTAATGCTGGAAGCAGATACACTTTACTTCAGTAATCTGCATAAAACCAGGATTTCTGCATTAGTCTTTCCTCATGCCTCAGTTTTTTTGTCTTGCAGCTGAAAATTAGAATTCCTTACATATTGCTTTGCTCCCCAAAAATGCAGGGAAGATAAGAGCTTCTCCTCTTATGCAACAGTGATCTGATAACAAGCGAGTCCTACTTCAGCTCAAATCAGCCTCTCAGTCAAATCCCACTGAAATATCGAACTAAATAAGGATGTCCTCCTTCCTGATCGGCTCTGTGGAGCAGCAGCACAGTTGCTTTAGCCCTTGAAATGAATGGCTGCATGTTTTACTAGAGTGGAGGTTGACCTTTAGTAAAATTGGCAGTAAAATAACAGCCCTTGGGTAGCTCCACAGACTCTGTAAGTCATTTGTAGTACCCATAATTTGGAGCTGTGGGGTATAATCAGCAACAGATGATTCGTACTGGCCACCAGCTTCTGAAAATAGATCTTGGTTCTCAGTTGTTCACAAACGGGACTAAGCAAATATTTTACCAGGTTTCTGTTTACCTTAAAGGTCTCTATATGTGTGTGTAACAGGAGGTAGACCATAAAAGCAGCTCAAAATACCACAGTGCGCTGGATAACCAAGGCTGCGTCGACTCAGCACAATCTGACCATTAATGCCTCTTAACTATTGCTGTTCTACTTCATTGAGTAAAGTGGCTTGTTACTCATAATGCTGCATATTCAACTGGATTTACACATTTAGCTGCACACCCTCCCCCCTTATTTCTCTCCCCTCCCTTCACCTTGTCCCTTGCTTCACTTTCAGTGCCGTCCATCCAAAGGCAGAAAGCGAGGCTTCTGTTGGTGTGTGGACAAATACGGGCAGCCCTTGCCAGGTTTTGATGGGAAGGAGCGAGGAGACGCCCAGTACTACAACTCTGAGAGCCAATAGGAGCAGAGCGGGATGGAGGGAGGGAGGGTGGGAGTGAGAGCAAGAAGAATTGTAAACAAATGGAGACACTGAGGATATTGGGAGAGGTCAAGAGATGGCTCAGCCGATAAATGGATGTTTGCTATTTCTATCTGTTGCCTGTGGGACCTTTTTTCTGAGGCAGAGCAAGGGAACAGAGGAAGAGTACCAGGAGGGGGAAGAAAACGCCTCTGTGTCACAGATACTGTACTTTTATGCGATGGATGGATTCTTCATAAGCTTTTTGTCTCTGACCCAACCAGGACAACTTCTGAGAAGAGGATACACTTTAAAGAATTTGTCTCAGAAGCCTTATTCTGATTCTAAAACACAGAGACGCTCGTCACAAACATTGATGAGAGTGCTCTTCATTTACGCACAATTAAGTGGCATTGCACACGTGTACATGCTTGTGATGTGTAATCATGATTTGTATGCTTGTGATTTGTTATAAAGACAATGTGTGTGGTGGTCACCGCAACCACAAAATGTATGTATGTATGAATATGTCCGTAGGAGTAAGCATGCAGTGCCTTACTATTCCTATTCCTATGAATTCCATTCTTCCGGTTGCTTCCTGCTTCTCAGGGAGTTGGACTGGACTGTGCAGCTCAAACACCACAGTGCATATAAAGTTTTTTTAATGCTGGATCTGAAGCAACAAGAGTAATCTGTACTGTGGTTGTTACTGTTTTTTTGTCACTTTGCATAAGCTGAATTTTTGGGATAAAGGCCACAAACCGTTATCTCTGATCTCTGTGTTGCCAGAGATCATTGTCATCACTTGCCTTGGTTTAAGTAAATACGCTGTTTGCATGTACAATGCATCCCTCAGAGGTCTATTTTTACTTAATAAAGGCAGTATAAAATTATCCAGGTTTTGCATTTTTTTTGCTCTGAGCGTGTATGAAACATAGACTGTATAGAACCTTTTAGGGCCGACGTCACAGTGACGCCATTTTGTTAGCTGGAGGCGAAACACAACCCGCCACCACAGGGCTGTAGGCTACATAGGAGTCTTTAAGTGTTGTTGTGTTTTGGGCCCCAGAATAGAGGGAGTCATGGTTCAAAACTTAAATTTAATCACGCACAAAAACAAAAAACAAACTACTGTTAAATGTGATAAGACAAAAGGACTGGACGGAGGCGATCATCAAAAATGCTTGCATGCCATATCAGGTTAAGGAAAAAGTATTTACTGTTGTAGGGATGAATACCGTTATTATCCTGTGCACCTATTTAGAAATTAGGGAGGTATTAAGAGGAATATTGGATTTCTCCTTAACGCTAACCTTTTAGAGCATCAGCTCACGTTAGCTTCGATAGCAAAACAAACAGTCCAGGTGTCATCATCCTTTGTAACTCTTGGAATGAGTATTTCTGAATGCAGCACTGGCATCATCTTCCTCCATTGTCTAAAACAAGCCAACAGATCTTGCGAGCTAGGGCTAGCTAATATTAAGGCCCGCCCACCAAAAAAGTCATACTGTTTACCTACAGTAAAAGGGTCTATAAAATAATGGATGTAGGTGGTGTGATGTCACCCATTGGTTTGTGGACTCCCATTTTTGAGCCTCAAGTTTGGCGTTTTGGGCATTGCCATCTTGGTTTTCGGGAGCCAGAAGTGACTGTATGTATAGAGTTCACTCGGACTGTAGCGATGCCTCGCAGACAGCCTGTCACTCAAGCAGCCGGCCCTGAAATAAGCTTAATTTAAAGCCATACATGTCCAGTGGATTGTAAAAACTGAAAATAAGAATTGTGTTTTTGTTACCTCCGAACGAGCCTTTTATAGGAAGCAGGTCCTCATCTGCAGAGATTGCCATGTTGCACCGCAATGTTTCTACAGTAGCCCAGGATGGACAATCCAAACACGGGCTCTTGATAGGGCCATTCACATTTTCATGTCAGCCATTTTACTTTGCAGCCCCTCCGCCCCTCCGAATTTTTTTTATTGTTTTAGACGACAAACCTATACTATTTCTTTTTTTTTCAGAATTTTGGACGACATACTATACTATGATTTTTTTTCATGATTTTCGACAGCGTTGTATACCATGACTTTTTTGTCACGGTTCTCAATGACATACTATACTATGACTTTTTTTCCCGTGATTTTGGACGACATGCTATACTATGACATTTTTTCATGATTTCGGACAACATATTATACTATGACTTTTTTTCCCATGATTTTGGACGACATACTATACTATGACTTTTTTGTCACTGTTCTCAACGACATACTGTACTATGACTTTTTTCCCATGATTTTGGACGACATACTATACTATGACTTTTTTTCCCATGATTTTGGACTACATACTATACTATGACTTTTTTCCCGTGATTTTGGATGACATGCTATACTATGACATTTTTTCATGATTTCGGACAACATACTATACTATGACTTTTTTTCATGATTTCGGACAACATACTATACTATGACTTTTTTTCCCATGATTTTGGACAACATACTATACTATGACTTTTTTGTCACGGTTCTCAACGACATACTGTACTATGACTTTTTTTCCCATGGTTTTGGACAACATACTATACTATGACTTTTTTCCCATGATTTTGGACGAAATGCTATACTATGACTTTTTTTCATGATTTCGGACAACATACTGTACTATGACTTTTTTTCCCATGATTTTGGACGGCATACTATACTATGACTTTTTTCCCGTGATTTTGGACGACATACTATACTATGACTTTTTTTCATGATTTCGGACAACACACTATACTATGACTTTTTTTCATGAATTTTGACGACATACTATACTATGACGTTTTTTTATTTATTTTGGACAACATACTATTGTATGACTTTTTATTTTATTTTGAACAACACGCTATAATATGACTTTTTTCATGATTTTGGACGACATACTATACTAAGACTATTTTTCATGATTTTTTTGACAACACGCTACACTATGTCTTTTTTTCATGATTTTGGACAACACACCATACTATGACTTTTTTTCATGAATTTTGACGACATACTATACTATGACGTTTTTTTATTTTATTTTGGACAACATACTATTGTATGACTTTTTATTTTATTTTGGACAACACACTATAATATGACTTTTTTCATGATTTTGGACGACATACTATACTAAGACTATTTTTCATGATTTTTTTGACAACACGCTACACTATGTCTTTTTTTAATGATTTTGGACAACACACCATACTATGACTTTTTTCCCATGATTTTGGACGACATACTATACTATGACTTTTTTTCATGAATTTTGACGACATACTATACTATGACGTTTTTTTATTTTATTTTGGACAACACACTATAATATGACTTTTTTCATGATTTTGGACGACATACTATACTATGACATTTTTTTCATGTTTTTTTTTTGACAACACGCTATACCATGTCTTTTTTTGATGATTTTGGACAACACACTATACTATGACATCTTTTTCATGGTTTTGAACGACATACTGTAGTATGACTTTTCTTTTGATTTTGGACAACATACTATACTAAGGCTTTTTTTCATGACTTTGGACAATGTACTACATATAGCTATAAGTTTATTGTTGTTGTGTGATTTTTACTTTAGCTTTTAGTTGTGTTACACGTTAAGAGAGGTGCTTGTCTTTGCCATTTTTAGATAATTATGCAGTGTCAATGGATGACATCTGGGAAGAAAAGGAACATCATAAGACCACCTGAAGAAACATCTTCTCTCATCTCTTCTATCACCAGCTGCTGTGTTTCATGTTGAACATTGAAAACATACAAAATATTTCTTCACAGTATGGACTGGAATAATCTTCTGTGCTCTTCTGTCAATGTATTTGTCACATGTTATTATATAAGGTACAATTCCAGTGAAATGTAATGTTAATTCAGTTCCTCTAGTTTGTGCATCATAAAAAGAGTGCAATAATAAATATATGTGTATGATTAGGGGGCCTGTGTCCGTACCGTGGATCCCTGTCAGGATGCTGTTGATGGTGTAAGACTAGAAATTCCTCAGTATTGGAGGGGATATCTGGATATCGCTGGAGTTTCTTCAAGCGTCTGAGGTGGAACAGTATGCAACACCCAGGACCTGAAGTTATCCACTCTCTACACTGAGGACCTGTTGACATTAAGGTCCCTGCTTCTTCCCAAAGTCAACCATCGGCTCCTGACTTGGCAATAAAATATATTTTTAAATGTGTCTTTTTATTGTTTACGTGCTAATGTTGTCCAAACCAGATTACTGGTGAAGGTAAACTTTTTTCTGGATGAGATTGATCACAGTGTAGCAGAAATGTAGCTCAGTGTGATGAACAGATCTTTGTAATTCCTTAACTTGCACATTCAAATCCAAACACTGAACTCTGAAAGACTCCATTTGTACATATTTGTAAGAAAGTTGATGAAGGACTTGTTTTTGGGCAGATGTCGCTAGAAAGAAAATAACAAACTGCCTTGTAGTCTTGAGTTTTCAGTCTAACAGCCTAATGTGTTTTAAGCTACAACACTCAGAGGAACGACAGAACAGCTCTCTAGTTCAATAGCTCACAGTGTCTGAGGACTGATTACAGATTCTGATGTTGTGTGTTCAATACTAGTTGATGCTCAGTGAATTTTGAATGCCTTTGTGCAAATGAAGTGTGTGATTTTTCTTTGTATATTTCCATGCAAAGTGTGGACTGCCATGAAATTTATTACTGGTATTCGTGTCCCCCTCAGGACAAGTCAAGATTGAAAACATCCTTATATGATGATGCTGATAGGTTGATACAGTTTAAGCCTATGTCTTGAAATCAGAGAGCCTGCCTTCTGAACAGCTGTCTCCAATTAATTCCTTCTATTGGGACACCTTAACAGCTGACTTTTGAATGCCTTTGTCCAAAAGAGAGACTGAAAATCTTCAACGAACAGAACTCATGTGTCTCCAGTTCATTAGCTCAGCAGGATCAAAGACTGGTTTGAAGGTTAAAGGATCAGGGTTCAATTCTTAGGTGAACAGTCAGTATGTTTTGCAAGCTGATGTCTGATGGAGAAAGTTAAGGTCTAAGGAACACAGACAAAGTGTCTCTGGCCTGGTAGCTCAGGCTGTTAGAGGACCGATTGGAAGTCCTTAGACTGAATGTTCGATCCTAGTCCGTGGCAGGTGAATTTTAAAGGCTGCTGTCCAGAGGAGAAAGGGAAAGCTTCCGTGAAACACAGCAGAAGTGTGAGGTGGATTAGCTCAGGGTGTTGAAGAGCTGCTTGGGAATTCAGAGGTATGATCCTTATCCAGGGCAGGTGAATTTTAAAGTCCAATGCTCAAATAAAGGGGTAAATGTGCCTGGAGAAACAGTCATATATGTAGGCAGCATAGCTCAGTGGGTAAGGCTGCTGACCTTAGTGCAGGAGACTGGGATTCACATCTAATGCTTCCTCAGGAATATGTTATGACAAAGGGAAGCCAGGATGCCAGGCCAAAGTGGGGACGTCATCATCATCATACATGAATGTTACTGTTAGACTTTTTATCTGAAAATTGTTCTGTGCATTAGTCGTGTATATGATGTGGGGATGATGATGCCGTCTTATTTTTTTCATGGTTTTGGACAACATATTAAACAATCATTTTTTTCATGGTTTTGGTCGACATACTAAACTATGACTTTGTTTAATGGATTTAGACGACATACTATACTATGACTGTTTTTATGATTTTGGTCAACATACTATACTATGACTTTTTTTCATGGTTTTGGTCGACATACTATACTATGATTTTTTTCATGATTTTGGACAACATACTATACTATGACTTTTTTCATGATTTTGGACGACATACTATACCATGACATTTTTTCATGAATTTGGACGACAT